>NW_024962267.1:5702478-5725632 GCF_019238085.1 Lagopus leucura
GAGCGGGGCCGGGCGCGGTGCGGTGCCACGGCGGCGGCCTAGGGGTCGCTGTTGACCGCGGCGGGGCGCGGCGGGGCGGCGCGGCGGGGAGCGTCAGCGGCGGGGCGGCGGGGCGCGGGGCGGCGGGCGCTGCCATTGGCCCGGCTGTCATGTGGTCGCGCGGAGGCATCCGCAATTACACGGGAATGTTTTCCTAGAGATGTCAGCCTACAAAGGACACAATCTCTCTTCCTCAAATTCCTCCCCAAAATGTCCTTTCCCAACAGCTCTCCTGCCGCTAATACTTTTTTAGTAGATTCTCTCATCAGTGCGTGCAGGAGTGACAGTTTCTACTCCAACAGCGCCAGCATGTATATGCCACCTAGCACAGACATTGGGACTTATGGGATGCAAACCTGTGGACTCCTACCGTCTCTGGCTAAAAGAGAAGTTAATCACCAAAATATGGGTATGAATGTACATCCTTATATACCTCAAGTAGACAGTTGGACAGATCCGAACAGATCTTGTCGAATAGAGCAACCTGTTACACAGCAGGTCCCCACTTGTTCCTTCACTACAAATATTAAAGAAGAAAGCAATTGCTGCATGTATTCCGATAAGAGAACCAAACTCATTTCTTCAGACGTCCCTTCCTACCAGAGGCTGGTGTCTGAATCATGCCCCATTGAGAACCCCGAGGTTCCCGTCCCAGGATATTTTAGATTGAGCCAGACCTACGCCACTGGGAAAACCCAAGAGTACAATAATAGCCCTGAAACGAGTTCAACCGTAATGTTACAGTTAAACCCTCGCGGCAGCTCCAAACCGCAGCTATCTTCTCAACTTCAGATGGAAAAGAAAATGAATGAAAACCCGAACGGCCAGGACGGCGCGGCTAAAGTCTCTCAAGTGGAAAGTCCCGAGCCCAAGTCCACGTTGCAAGACGAGAGGAGCTGCCTGCCCGAAGGCTCCGTGTCCAGCCCCGAGGTCCAGGAGAAGGAGACTAAAGGTCTGTATTACCGAGCTTGAGCCGTGCCGTGCCGAGATCCGGCACCACGCAGCTCCCCGCTGCTCTGACGAGCCCGCGGCCACCCCACTGCACGGGGAGGAGTGTGGGGCTGCAGGTGCTGCGTCTGCGAAGATTTTGGCAGGCGAAAAACGCCACGCAAAAGGGTCCGAAGGTTTGCTTTGAGCCGTGCCTCCCTTGTGCATGCAGCCCTTCTCTGCGGTGCGGGGTAGCTCCGTGTGCTCCTTAGTGCGCTGCTGCAGCCCAAACCGGCCAAATTCCTTTTAAAAAGCAGCTCTGGAGGTTGTAAAATACGAGCGGCGCAACTTTCCTCTCGTAATATTGCGCTGATTTTCGCCACCGAGGCCGGCTGCGGTTTGATTGCGTTTAAAGTTAATTACGATGCCGTTAAAATAGGTGAGGGATAGGTGCTACCAGGCTGGGGGAAGTTGGGAACAAACGCACAATGAAGGCAGCAGCCCCGCTGCCTGCATGAGCAGAGTGTGCACTGTGCGGATGTGGTGCTGGGGAGAACCTTGGCTTCGGCTCCAAAAAGCACAGCGTTATTTTGAAATGCGTGGGAAAGGTAAAGGTGGTGCTTCTCTGATTTTATTTTCCCTTTAAAAGAGCTCAAAAGCCTTCGTTTCGAGCAGCCTGTGGTGAGGAATCAAAAAACGGGAAAATCTGTCTGATAAAAACGCGCTTTGCATCCTTCAGGTCGATTTTTACCCTACGTGTGCATGGAGAACCTCTTTTTATGAATTATAGTTGCCAGTCCAGCTCTAGGATAGTGTGGGATTTCTGGTGGTGTGTGTGTGGAGGGGAAATAGAACCTAAAAGGAAAATGGAGGCAAAAAACCCAAACAACCCAACAACAACAACAAAAACCCGCGAGGCAGAGGGCGTTAATTTCACGTGTATCTTTGGGGCTGGGAAAATGTCCGTGTTTTTACTCCTAGGTGTGCTTTTGCGGCTCAGCCGGCCGGGGGGTGCTGCCCCAGGCGCGTGGCGGGGGCATTTTGCAGCGGGGCATTTGGGCACGCAGCGGGCGGGGGTCGGGGCTGCGGGCCGGGCCGGGCCGGGCGCGGGGCCGCGCTGCAGACAGGGTGAACCCGGCCGGCCTCGCACGGCCGCAGCTCGGCGCTGGGAAGGGCCGAGAGGGATGCGGCCACCGCCGCTGCCCCCGTCCGCAGCGCCCCGCGCAGCAGCTCCGCGCACATCCGCCATGGCTGCCAGACGCTGCGGAGGGGTCATGGCCAAGGGTACGCGCTTACAGCCGGAGGGGGTGTTCATTTTTTTTTTTTTTTTCTTCTTCTTCTTCTTTGATTTTGATAGAGGAAATCAAGTCCGATACTCCAACGAGCAATTGGCTAACTGCAAAGAGTGGCAGAAAGAAGAGGTGCCCTTATACTAAACACCAAACACTGGAATTAGAGAAAGAGTTCTTATTCAATATGTATCTCACCCGAGAGCGCCGCCTAGAGATCAGTAAGAGCGTAAACCTCACTGACAGGCAGGTCAAGATTTGGTTTCAAAACCGCAGAATGAAGCTCAAGAAGATGAGCAGGGAGAACCGAATCCGAGAACTGACCGCTAATCTGACCTTCTCCTAAGGCTTTCCCGGGGGTGGCAACAGCGAGCAGTGGGCACGGCACCGCCGGGGCCACGTGTGGGAGAGACTCTGGCAGAACCGTCCTTTTCCTTTTATTTTCTGGTAGAATGTGACTCTTCGTCCTTCTTTTAGCGCTGCAAGTGAATATGTATTACTATGACGAGTATATATAAAACCTAGCACGTGTAATTTATTTTTGTTCTCATCGTAATGCAGGGTAACTATTATTGAATATTATCATTTGGTCTTAACTTATTGGAACTGTCGAACATCCAAGCAATGTGACTTTTTTCATGTTTTTACTAACAAAATGGTATTTATGTGGGGCTGTTACACGGGCCATAACGTTTGGAGTACATTCAATACTTTAAGAAAAAGGGGGGGAAACTTTGGGGGCGGGGGGAAAGAGAAGCACATAATGTAACTATCCTCGCAAATGAACTTAGAGGTCGTCCTTCGTAAAATGGAATCTTTCATTCTTCTCCATTGTAGACATTTTCTTGTGGTGCATATGTGGAATAGTAGTCGTTCAGCAGCAATATGTCCTTCTTGTGCATGTTCTGTTCGCATGTATAATGCAATAAACTCTGTAAACTACTGCGGTCCCTTTGGTTTTCTACAAACGTTCCCATTGCGGATGCAGGTTGGTTTCCTGAGCCTTCCTCGCCAACAGCTCCTGGGCCTGGTGCTCCTTCTCCTCCACGTTCTGCTCTTTGTGTGTCTCTGCCTAGGCTTCGGTCTTTCTTTTTCCCTTTTTCTTTGTTTTCTTTTCTTTTTTTTTTTTTTTTTTTTTTTTTTTTTTTTTTTTCCCCCTCTTCCCTTGTTTTAGGGGTGGGGAGGAGACTGGGGCGGGAAATGATGTAAACCCTAATCATTTCTAGTCGTGCCTGTAAACAAATGATTAATTGATAAAATGTTGTGATGCTCGCAGTCTGTCAATCAGAATGCAGAAAACAAAAGAGGAAAAAAAAAAGAAAAAAAAAAGAAAAAGGAAAAAAAATGTGGGGAAAGAGAGAAAGGAAAAAGAGGGAAAAAAAAAAAAAAAAAAAAAAAGTTGTAAAATATTATGACCTAAACTGGACATCCTCATCCAATCAACTCATAAATGGTAAGTGATAAAAAATCTTTCTACTACAAGCTGTCAGCAATACGCGTGTCATTTTATTTGACGCTCGATGTTGATTTAAAAAATATCAGTCGCTGCGTGATTACAGTGTGTAGATCCTGATTTCGTGTCTTTACTCTCTTTAAAAAAAAAAAAAAAAAAAGCCCATCGTGCCAAAAACGGAGCTGGCACAACCGAATGGTAAGGAGCGGGCTCCTTGGCCAGCCCGTGGGCCTTCGGAAGGCGCTGCACGGGGAAATGTCCCCCACATCTGCTAAAGCTGGGCTTTTCCGAGCAGCGCAGCTCCCGGCAGCGCAGCAGCCGCCCTCCCAGCCCCGCTTTCTGTGGCCCTGCACCACCTCGCCGTGCTCGGAGCCCTTTTTCTTCCACGCAATTCCGCGTTAGCGGCGCACATCCAGATCGTGAACTTCACGACTCTTAACCCTTTCTGTGCGCGGCTGAAAAATCCGGGCAGGGGCCGCTGGCGGCTGAGGAAGGGCGCGGTGGGAGCGAGCGGCAGCGCCGAGCAGAGCGGCTTGCAAATGAACATGACTCCGAGCTGAAGTGCAAATCCGTAGGCACGCGTTCACCTTCGCTCAGTGCGGGAGAACAGCGTGTGCCTCCCCTCGGCCGCCCGCTGCCCACCGACGCCCATTCCTCCCCTGCGCGGTTTCTACGTGAAGATAAGAAAGGCAGTGCCCACGTCCTTGAACTGGTGCCACCGGCCCTGCCCGCCCCGCGGCTCTGCTCCCCGCTCTCGGCTGTCGGATCCAAGAGATGTCTCCTCGTGCCTCCTCGCAGGGCAGAGGGCTGCTTTCCCCACCCAGAGCGGCACCGTTTCGGAGCTGCAGGGGCACATAGGTACGCTGCTCTCGCTCCCGTCTCGAAAACAAACAACAAAGCATTGCTCAGAGCCCATCTCTTTCAACGTTGCGTGCGTTTGAACCCTCTTTTTTCTTCCCTCCCCAACCCCCCCTTCCCCCCTTTAGAGGTGCTCGCTGCATCACCCGAGGAGTTCAGTGGTGGGAACTCATTTCCTGGCGCCACACCGGGTGCTCCGCGTACACAGAAAGGAGGTTCGCCCCAGTCGGTACCAACCCGTATGTGTGCGGCAGGGCCGCCCCGCCATGCGCCCGCTGCCACAGGAGTAACAGAGGAGGGGAGACTGAAATGCAGAAGAAAGGCGAGAGCGAGATGGGCAAAGCCGGACAGTAAAAATAAAAAGAGAAAATGAAAAAAAAACAAAAAGAAAAACAAAAAAAAAAAAAAAGAAAAAAAAAAAAAGAAAGAAAGAAAGGAAGGGGGGAAAAAAAGGAAGAAAACAACCTAGAAGAGTAATAAATCATTAAATAAACAGGAATTTCGGTCCCTTCCTCATACCGGCCCGCGAGTAGGAAGTGTTTTCGCAGTGCTGTTGTTTGTGTCCTCAGCGGGCCGTGCTGCGGGCTCCACTCTAACTGTGTGCGTTTTCTCCAGATTCCGACACAGCACCTTCCCTCTCTCGGAGGAGCAGAAAGGCGCAGCACGGCGCGGGTAATCTGGTTGTCCGCGCTAACCAGGCGCTGGGGAAGGAAGGATAGCGGGCTCGGGCAGGGGAGAGGAGGCAGAGAAAGCGGCGCGGCCGAAAATCCCCCGTAGGCATTGAACGTGGCAGCGCGGGCCGGTCTGGGTTCCCCTGACCTCGGCGGCGGCGGAGCCGGGGCCGGGCGGAGGGCGGAGGGCAAGAGCCCCTGCAGCCCCTGCAGTCCTCTCCCCTCATCCCCCGGGCAGCAGCGCGGCCCCGTTCGGCAGCGTGTGCTCGGCCACACGTCGGTCGTGCTCGGAGACGCGGGTTTTGCTGTTTCCATCCGTCCATTTTATTAGGGACACATTAATCTATAATCAAATACACCTCATAAAATTTTTATTGAAAGGCATAAAATCATTACAGAGGTCTTCCACCTGTTTTAAAACAACACAATGGGCATCTCTTTCAAAACGCGAATCCTTCCCATGGAAACTTTCTGCCGGGGGGGGGGGAAGACGGGGGGGCGGGGACGGATAATAATACCCGCACACGCTCTGAAATATGGAAGTGCCGCAATGTGCTTTTACTGTAACATTTTCCTGTTTTATGAGAAGTCGTTACAGTCCCAGCTTGCGACGGTTTGTTTTTACAGGCAAGAATCCCCCCTTCCCAGCGGGTTTCCTCGGCAGCTCGGAGTGTGATTAGCAAGCCAAGGCTGTTGGATGTATTTAAACACCCTGCCTCTCATTGATTAAGAAATGAATGGCAGAAATCACTCGGAGGAGGTGAAGAAATAGTCCGCGGCCGTGGGCTGCCGGCGCGGCCACGCCCGGCGCGGCCCGGGAAGGGCACGGGCAGGGAGCGGGCAGGGAGCGGGCAGGGTGGGCTCGGAAGGGACATCGGGCATCGGGCGGTGCGGGGCGGGCGGTGCGGGTCGGGCGGCCCCGGAGCGGTCCGGGTGCGCCGCGCGGTGCGGTGCTGTTGTTGATGATGATTTTTTTTTTTTTTTTTTTTTTTTTTTTAATCACAGCAGCCCCAGTTTAGCGGATTGATTTACTCGCAGTATTGGTAAATATGATCACGTGGGCTCCGCAACCAATGGTTGAGGGTTGCAGTCTGCAAAATACTACGATTGTTCTCAGGGAGGGTATCATATACAGTTAACAGTGTAACCTTTTATATGAGTAAGAGGGGAGCCTAAAATGTCGTCTAGTGGCACCATAAGTAACTATTATGTCGATTCTCTCATAGGCCATGAAAGCGAAGAAGTTTACGGGAGTAGATTCGTCCAGGGGGGTCACAGTGCGACCTCCAGGCCATCAGGTGTGGCAGAGAGTTCCGATTTTTCCTCCTGTAGCTTTGCACCAAAATCCACCGTGTTCTCCACCTCTTGGTCCACGGTTCACCCGCAGCCGCCCGCGGCCATGACCGGGATCTACCACCCCTACATGCACCAGCCCCACTTAGGGGCAGCCGACGCCGGCCGCTACGTGCGCTCCTGGATCGAGCCCTTCCCGGGCTTCCCGGGCGGCGGCGGCGGCGGCGGCGGCGGCGGCGGCGGCGGCGGCTCCGCGTCCGGCTCGGGCTCGGGCTCCTCCGCCGGGCGCCACTACGGGATAAAGCCGGAGACGGGAGCAGCCGCCTCCTCTTCTTCCTCCTCCTCCTCCTCCTCCTCCAAAAGGACTGAGTGCTCCTCGTCCCGAGAGTCCCAGGGGATCGCCGTGCCCGAATACACGTGCGGCGCTTTCCTGCCGGAGCCCCGAGAGAAGGCGGCCGCCGGCAGCGCCAAGGAGCCCGCCGCCTGCAGCCACAGCCCCGGCCCCGGCGGAGAGCCGAAGGAGGAGAAGCAGCAGCAACTTGACCCAAGTAAGTGGGGAAGGGGAGCGAGAGGGGAAGAGCGGCAAGGAGAGAGGGAGCGAGGGAAAGAAAGGAAGAAAGAAAGAAATTGCCCCTTTGATTTATTGCCGAAACCTGTAAGGCTCGAATGTGCAAAACTGATAGTTTTACTAACCTATAAAAACGTCTAGACGCCTACCCCAGCGCGAGCAGCAACAAGCACCCATAAAAGACTCCACATAACCACCTACCATCAAGACATCATTTGTACAGTAAACAGACCGGGGCATTAAGGCTTTTATGATAATTCTCCCGAAGTTGTGAAAACAGTCCATCCTTCGTTAAATTAATTTAACGACCTTTCTCCCCCCCCCTCCCCCCCGCTCCCCATCCCTTCCCTGTGCCTCCCTTTTTCCAGATAACCCCGCGGCAAACTGGATCCACGCTCGTTCGACGAGGAAAAAGCGTTGTCCCTACACTAAGTATCAAACTCTGGAACTGGAGAAGGAGTTTCTCTTTAACATGTACCTCACCCGCGACCGCCGCTACGAAGTAGCTAGGATTCTAAATCTCACCGAGAGACAGGTCAAAATCTGGTTTCAGAACAGAAGGATGAAAATGAAAAAGATGAACAAGGAGAAAGGCAATAAAGGAGACTAACGCCGGGGTGGGAATGCGGCCGGGGAACGCTGCTCTGGGGCTGAGGTTGGGGCTGTATTTTTTAATTTGTATTTTTATTTTCGGTTCGGTCGGGTTTTATGCTTCCCCTGCCCCCTCGGCCCCGCGTGCTTCTCTCCTCCCCCCCACCCCCCCGCGCCCCCGCCCCAGGATCGTTAAATCAATCGGGTCTTTTTTAGGTAGAAGTGAAACGTGGTCTGTGTCAGGTATTTGGGGAAATGTTGTCTTGCTCGCCGACGTGTTTGCAGAGTCGCTTGCCCCCCTCCTCCCCCCAGGCCGTTCGGTCGGTGGTGTTATGAGTGCACGTTAGCTTCGGGGACTTTAGCTGATGTTAAGTGTTCGACATGTCTCTTACAAGTGATGTAGTTAGGTAGTTCCTTTGCCAAAATAAAGGTAAGGAAAGTAATTAGAATAACGATAACAAAATATATATTAAATCACAGTGGCTTCAATCGACGGCAGCGCTGTGTCGTCCGCGATTCACTGAGAGGAAATCTCGCCCCAACCTCTGCTTTCCAGGTCTAAATTTTTTGCAATAGATGCCACCGCGAGGCCACGGGATGCCCCCCCACGCCGCCCCCTTAGTGCACCGTTAGGAGGTCGTCTCCGACTCGAAGCCATTTGCAATAGGCCTCACGTTTCCCGAGCCCCGGGCCGGTGAATGCTGTGCGCACCCCACGTCTCTAACTGCCGACCTGCTGTATCTGTGTCCGTTCTAACACAATAAAGGCTGTCGTGACCGATCGAGAGCGGAACTGTGTGCGTCCCCGCGCCGCGCTCAGACCCCACGCTTGGGGCTGCGGCCGCTCGGGGGGCATCGGATGGGGGGGCAGGGGGATGGCCCTCTGCCTCGCCGCTGTGTGAGCGGGCGGACCGCGGCTTCCACGGGCATCTCTTGGGATCGTTTAGGGAATATTCCCGCATAGCTCCTGAGGAGCCGACGAACCAAACGGTGTTATTCTCTCTTTCTCTCTCTCTCTTTTTTTTTTTTTTTTTTTTTTTTTTTTTTTTTTTTTTTTTTTTTTTCTTTTTTTTTTTTTGTGGTGGCCGTTTCTAATCTGCTCGCTCTACTCGGGCTTTGTTGGAGAAAGCTCGTTTCGCAGCACGTCCCGTGCCTCCAACATTTATAAACACCCACGGCTTTATCGAGATAATTGAGATGAAGTTCATTGTAAAAAATGCTTTGTTTAAAGAGCAACCATTAAAATGAAGGACCCGTAAATATTTACGAGCGGCTCGGTTAATTCAAGATTAAGGGGAGAGCAGAGACCTGGTGTTTCATGGTTTTTACCTCTCTCTTAAAAAAAAAAAAAAAAAAAAAAAAGGAAAGAAAGAAAAAGGAAAAAAGAAAAGCCAGCCCATGTAGTGCCAGGAAAAGGTGTTGCATTGCTTCCCATTCATTGTCGAGAAGATACCTATAATTCTTTTAAAACAGGAAGAACCGCGGTATAATAAAACCATTGAGATGGCTAGACGTCTGGACCTAATGAGTTTACGATATGCTATGGCGCTTTTCTTTGAAACCACCTTATTTTGATGTTTGTGTTTGTTAGAGGAGAGAAAAGCCAAAAAAAAATGCAGACAAGCTCGGTCTTAAAATCTTGGACTATAAATTTTGATATGTCAGCGTTAGGCCAAGGCAGCAGGCTCAGAAAAGGCACGGGGGTCACGAAACAGATTTTACAGAGCGCACTGATTTGTTGAAATGCATTTTATTGGATATTCTACCGCGAGGAATCCCACCGCTGCGTTTTCCAAAATCACCATGTGTGTGTTGGGAGGGGGGGGGCGGAATCTATAGCTAACAGCGTGCACGCAGTATTTCTGCCATAGGACGCCATCAGGAAGCTCGGGTAAGAAATCGTCACAAAGCCCACACCATTTCCTTTTCATATTTTATCTCGGGCACAGTAACATATTTTACCTCGGATAAATATCTTTTTACTTTCCCTATTTTTTTTTTGTCGCCCGTTTTTCTTTTACTTTTTCCTAACGCTCCGTGTGCTTGGTTCAAAATGGCAGAAAGCAAAACTCCCCGCACTGCTCTTCCACGTCCAGCGGCAGCCTGGTTCGGTCCGTCCGTAGCGTTTCAGCGTGGCTGTGCTCAGCACAGCTCCGAGAGGCTCCGTGTGTCGCCTACACAAAGAATCTTCCTTACTTTCGTTCACATAAATCAATCTAGAGAGACGTAAGCGCACGGGTAAACAAAATAACGTGTTCAGGACAAAACCGTATAGCTCTGAAACTACCACACATGGAGAATCTGTGGTGTAATGTGTGGGGAAACATGATCGAAAACGCGATAGCAGAGCTCTTCAAAGCTCCGGCGTCTGTGCTGGCTGCCATGTGTAAGCGAGGCGCATTCTTTGTATGTAGTTAATTAGAGCACTGGCAAAAAATTAAAAGAAGGTCACAGAAACGTGCTAAGTAAATGGCACTGGGAACTCCGGCAGACAAGAAAAAAAAGGGGGGGAGGGGGAAGGGGGGGAAATATATATATATATATATATATATATATATATTTTTATTTTTTTTTTTTTTAAAGGAAGAAAAGCGAAGCAAAAAAGAAAGGAAATGAAAATCCGCTCGTGGCTGAGCACTCCGACAAGCGGATCAGAACCGTGCCGGTTCGTCGCTGCGGTTCTGGGATGATTGGGATTATGGAAACCCCTTCTCGGTGAAGGGCTGTGCGTGTCACTGCCTGACCGTGTCCCTGTCCCTGTCCCTGTCCCCTCACGCCGCCAGAGGGCGCCCGTGCTCCACTCTACCGCCGGAGCCGCACCCGCTGCATGCGCCCCTTTCCGCGTCCGCGCAGCGCTCCGCACCCTGTCCGGGTAGCCGCGCTCTGGCTCCGGCCCCGCGGATGCGGACGGGAGTGGCGGTGCCTGCGGGCCGCTGCGACCTTGTGGAGCTGCGGTACTCTCGGCCGCCCCTCTGCGCGAAGCCGCGCAGGGCTGAGTGGGGCTCCGGTGCCACCTCTGCAGCCCTTGCCGCTATGGGCGTCCTCTGCTGTGTTTTTCTCATAACAGCGGAGATCCGCGCACTCCAACACCCGAGAGTGAGAGATGCGTTTGGTCACCGCGGGGGGACAGCTCCGTGCCCTCCATCCCAGAACAGGGATTGCTGCTCCCGAGGGGGCCGTGCTGGGCCGTGCTGAGCCGGGCCGTGCTGTCACGATGCGGCTGTGGGCGCCCAGCCGCACGCTCACCGGGCCTCCAGCAAGGCCCGGACCGTGTCCCCCGCGAGCATCGAGACGCCTCGTGAGGGGCAAGGGTAGTTTCCGAGACAAAGGGAGAGCCGGTTGTGGGGGTGGGTTGGGGTGCGGGCTGTGATGGGGCAGGGGCCTGAGATGGCTGTTATGGAACCACAACGTTGTTGTCAGTTCGCACCAGGCGGTCACGCGTGGCTCCGACAGGCCAGTCTAGTATTCCACCTCCATTTTCCGTCTGTTCACATCAGGGTGGACTCTGGCTGCTGAGGGTGTCTGCCCTCAAAAGCTGCTCCCGCTTCAGGAAAAGCGGTTCTCCGGGAACCTCAGCGGGGACCGGAGAACGGAGACGGTGCTTAGCCGAGCGCTGGGAGCGGGACGGTGCAGTCCTTCCTGAGCAGCCTTCCCCCGTCCTGGAGCCCAACGGGCAGCGCCTTCCTCCCTTCCTCCCATTCCTTCCTTCCTTCCTCCATGCCCGTGAGTGCGCTCGCTGCCCCTTTCGCCCAGCGGCCCCGCACTGCTGCCTTCGCACCCACCCGCCCTTCTTCCTCCCCCTCCCTGCCTCGTTAATGACGTCCACCAAGGGTGAAATGATGGAAAGTATATTCATGGGCATGATTTCCATTAAGTGTCAATTAACCTGGGGCCTCAGCCATGCGTGCACGGCGTCAAGGGTAAATGTGCATCTCATTTCCCAGCGCTCCACTCGCCCGCGAGGAAATGATCCGCAGGGCCCCGGCCCCACGAGCCGCCGCCCGCCCTCCCCTCCCCCCGGACGCCCTCCGGACGCCCCCGGCCCCGCGCACCGGGCGGCTGCTCTCTGCGGGTTCTCTCCGGCCGCGGCTACGGGCCGGCCCAGGGCAACGCGCCCGCGGTTATCGCGCAGATCTGCGCGGCCTCGCCCGCGCGGCGGGGGTTCGGCGGCTCCCGGCGGGGGGAGCGGGGGCGCCGCGGCCGGGGTGGATCCGGGCAGGGTTGGGCCGGGTTTTTTCTTGCCTGAGGAGCGGCACATGTAAACTGAAGCCAAAAGTCCCCCCTGAGCTCATGAGCGTGTGTGTGTGTGTGTGTGTGTGTGCGTGCGCGGGCTGCTGTGTGCCTAATAGGAAATAGTAAAAGCAGTGAGGCAGGTCATTTTGGGAGCGATTATATTCCAGCCCCGGTCACCGCGCACACGGAGAGCAGGAGAGGGGAGCGCACAGGGCGCGGCGGCGGCGGCACCGGGAGAGAAGCGGAGAGGCACAGGCGGCGGCACCGGGGGGAGCAGCGCCCCGTGCCCGCTCCCCGCCCGCCGCTGCCCCCTCCCCGATGAGCTCCTACTTTGTCAACCCGCTCTACTCCAAATACAAGGCGGCGGCGGCGGCGGCGGCGGCGGTGGCGGCGGGGGAGCCTCTGCCCGCCCCGTACTACGACTGTCACTTCGCGCCCGAGGTGAGCGGCCGCCACGCCGCAGCCGCCGCCGCTCTGCTCTACGGGACCGGCTTCCCGCAGCCTGGCGGGGCGGGGGGCGGCGGCGGAGCGGACTTTTACCATCCGGCCGGGGGGAGCCCCGCGGCCGCCTACCAGCCGCCTCCTCCTCCCCCCGCCGCGCCTCCGCCTCCTGCCCCCTGCAGCGGGGTTACCTGTCACGGGGAGCCCGCTAAATTTTACGGATACGATAACTTACAGAGACAGCAGATTTTTACGACACAGCAAGAGGCCGAGCTGGTACAATATCCTGACTGTAAATCGTCCAGTGCTAATATTGGCGAGGAACCAGACCACTTAAATCAGAGCTCGTCTCCTGCTCAAATGTTTCCCTGGATGAGACCGCAAGGTTGGACGCAGTCGGCATTCGCTTCCATCTCACGTCTGAGTTCGAAACTTTATTTTCCTCCTCCCGCTCCTCTCTCCCCTGTCCCTCCGTTCCTCCCCTCTGTGCCTCTCGCTGCGTTCCCGCACCGCTCTTGCTAACGGAACTGCGGGAGGACTGCGGGGGGGGGTGGGGGTTGGGGGGCCTGCTGAGCTGCCGGGGCCCGGCCGCCGGGGGGGAGAGCGGGGCCGGGGGCGGTCACCAGGTGCTGCCGTGCTCCCGCAAACTGCGGCGCCGGGGAGCCGCGCCTAACGCTGCGGCCGCAGCCTCACTCACTCGCGCTGCTCTGCGCTCCCCGCGCTCCCTTTTCCTCCTCTTCCCCCGAGGGATGTGCCTAGGGCCCCGGGCGCCGCGGAAGCGTTGTTCCGAGCCGCCCCGACCTCCGTGTTCTTGTTTCAAACAGCAGCGCCCGGGAGGAGGAGAGGGCGGCAGACGTACAGCCGCTTCCAGACGCTGGAGCTGGAGAAGGAGTTTCTCTTTAACCCCTATCTGACCAGGAAGAGACGAATCGAGGTGTCCCACGCCCTAGGACTCACCGAGCGACAGGTAAAGATCTGGTTTCAGAACAGGAGGATGAAGTGGAAAAAGGAGAACAACAAGGACAAATTCCCCGCTTCCAAGCAGGAGGGAAAGGAAGGGGAGGCCAAAAAGGAAACACATGATCTGGAAGACGACAGAGCCGAAAGCCACACGAATTAAATTAATTTTGCCCTAAAAGCCTTTGTGAAAGGCCATCAGAAACGAGGAGCCCACGGCCGCCGCTCCGGCCCGTCCCCGCCGTGTGCGTCCCGCGGGGTCGCGTCCCGCCCCACTGCGTGCTGTGTGGGTTTGGGTTTGGGTCTAACTGCATCCGGAGCGATCTCCAGATGTCCGCTCGTCTGCTCCTCCTGGAAATCTGATAGCGAGTTCGCAGCAATACATTTCTAATAAGATATATATATATGATATAGATATAGATACTATTTTTTTTCTTGCAATATTGAAAGGCAGTGATTGCGACATACACTTCCTAATGATAAACGCCATTAAGCGAGACATGTACCAATGCTTTATTAATCAAACAAGTGCACTTGTGCTATTTTAATTCTTGTTATTTTCTAATCTCGAATAAATTAAATAAATTTAATACATTTTGAAGAGCAAATCTTAGAAATATATGAAACTTTCTACTATTGATTTAAATAAACCAAAATTATCGAAATATAAATTCTATCTGTTTCCTGACATCCTTTCTGTAATCTGCTTCTCCGATAAACTCTTGGACCTCCACATCTGCTCTCTGCTCCGTTCCTAGCTTCTATTTGGTCGAGGGGTATCTCGAAATGGCCCACTTGAGACAAAATCTGAGGGGGGTCCCCGGCCCCGGCCGGGTCTCGACGCACCCTGACACGGGGACGCGGGGCATCACAGGGCTCCCTGACCGAGCTTCCTCCGTGGGAAAGCCCCGGCTCCCCGGCGCTGGGACATGCGTGCCTGGGCTTCGCTGTTTTTTTCCTGTATCCTCACCTAGGGGCTCTGCCGCGGCCCTATCGTGCGGTGCTCCCCGCTCTGCGGGTCCATGAGCGCCGGGCCGGCTCCAGCCTCCCCCACGGATCTCGGATCTCAAAGTGGCTCGTGCTCTCAAATCACGTATACATACAGAAAAGGGCATTTCAGCAATAAATATCTCGGCACTCTTTCGGGGCAGTTTTCCAAACTACCGGGCAGGGAGGCGGGGGCAGCCCGATTAGGGGCAGCGTGCACACGGTATGAAGCCTTACAAAAAATTTCTGCGCATTTTTTCCCCCCTTCTCACACCTCCAATGCGCGATGTTCGCTGAAGTCCCCACAAGACGCGGTGCGGTGAATGCGACCAATTCGACTCCCATTATGTGTCTCTGAAAGGAACGGAGCTGCCGTCGGAGAGGGATCCCTTCGGCCCCTTCGGTCCTCCCGAAGCCGCTCGCGAAGGCCCCGAGATGTGCCGGGGCTTCGTCCCGCAGCCCCACGGCCGGGAGCGGCCCGACAGGAGGGGACGGCCGCTCTGAAGCCGTGCTCGGTGCGCGGGGGCGTTCGTGCAGTTTCCCCTCTCCTTCCAGCCCGCAGCCAGGTTCGGCTCAGTCCCTGCGAAGCTCCAGCTCCAGAGGGAGGCAGAATCGAGTAGAGCCATTGTTCTGATTTATTTTAATCACGTAACTGGTTAAAGCTTGCAAACGCGTGTAAACTGCGGCAAAGTGGAGAAGGCACCATTTTGCTGCACGGATTTGCATATACGCAGCGGTGCCCGGGTGGCCGAGAGCGATGCGGCTCCGGGGCTCGACTGCAGTCCCGCACCGGGCCTTCTCCTGCCCCGGCCCCGGGAAGCTCGCACCGGAGCCGTCACGGCCCGGCGGAGAATTTCCTGAGCCGGTGTTCGTCCGGGAAAGAGCCGCTGCCGACGTTGTTTTAATTTCCAGACAAAGAAAATGAAATTAAAATATTCCTGACGAAGTTTCCGTTAGCGTTGCCCTCCCAGGGCCGACTGGGAAAGCAGCCACGCACACAAACCAACGCCCCGGTGCGCACAGCGTTTGCAAAAGGCCTAACGGGGAACTTCCCTCTCCCTCTCCCCCCTCCCCCCTTTTTTTGGTTATGCTTTTTTTTTTCTTTTCTTTGTTTTCTTTTTTTTTTTTTTTTTTTAATTAGGGAAAAAAAAAAAATTCTGTTGTGTACTTATGAAGGTATTTCCCGCCCGTAGCTGGCAGCTCAATCTCCCCTTCGCTTTCGTTTACAGTCCTGTTCAGGAAAAGCGAAGTGAGGCAGCGGTTGCTCAATGCGTTTTCGGCGGCCGCGGGGCCGGGAGGGAACGCCGCACCGTGCGGGGAGAGGCCGGAGCTGCGCCGGGCCGCGGGAGGTGGCGGTGGCTCGGCCCAGCGGGTGCCTCATCCGAGGGCGTGTGATCCCCTGCAGCGGTGTGACACAGAACCCACATCGTTAGCGCAGTTTGGGTTTTTTTGTTAGCTTTGTTTTTATTTTCTTTCCCGGCGGGTTCGATCAACACGTAAGGTACAGACAGAGGGCTCTTGCTCTGCTCTGAACAGAAATCGAGCGAGAGCCGCAAGTTTCGTTCCTCGCCCTCCGTGACACGGGGTAGCCGTAGCCTTTTCCGAGAGCTTGTTGAGCTCCCGGATCCGGAGCCACGCGGATGCTTCGCGCAGGAGCTCGACGGCAGCGCGACCTGCGGGACCCCGAACTGCGGGGCGCGGTCCGGCATCTACTCGGCTCGGGCTGCCTTTGGGCCATCAATGGTTTCGGCTTCAGTAGCGGGCGCTATAGGAAACACGTGTTCTCGTAGGGCCCGGCTGTGGGTAACGCGGTCCAAAGCCCCTTTCGTTAAGGCAAGGAGCGAACCCACGGGCACAGCGCCGAGTGGCCATTAAGCGGGGTCCCCCCACCCCGAGTGCGGCTCAGCGCTCTGCTCTCTCCGGAGCTCCGCGCCCGCGGGGCCCCAACAGCCGCTCGGAGCGCGCAGGCCGCGGGGGCAGAGAGTGAAAAACACGAGCACAGCGCGCAGGCGAAAGAAACATGGCGCTGGGAAGCAGTATGTGCAAAATCCGCAAGGAATTGCAGTAAATTCCTTTTTGTTTGAAGAAAATTTACAACTTGGTAATAGACCTTTTTATGACCTATTTGGGCTCGTCATTGGCTGCGGCTGGTCATGTGCAGGCAGCGAGCGCTTTCATGGCCTTTTCCTGATTTCCCTGGCGAATTTCCCCCTGCATTCTGCCTTCAGAGAGTCTCAGCCCCTCTTTTCCTAACCTTTGTCTGGCTGAGGTGTATGGCAGCCGCCGCGATGTTGGCGGAGCTCTCCCCGAACCCCGCTGCTCCCCTGCTCCGCGACGCCTCTCCGCCCGCGGCGCTGCGCGGAGCCGCTCGCCGCTGCCCCCCGGATTGCTACGCGGGCGCAAAATGGATTACAGCGATCGTCTCCGGCTCTTCGGCAAGCGGGCGCTGCCGCCCACCGGTAAGCGTTCGGCTACCGCCAGCACCGCGCTCCCGCGGGCGGAGCGCCGGCCCCACTCGGTCACCTGTCCCTCGGAGCACCCAGCGCTGTGCGGTGCAGCCACGGGACCGTTAGCGCGGCCGCTTTCGGGGCTGCCGTTGCGCCGGCTCTCGGTGCGGTTAGCGTGGATGCAGACTGCCGCTCGGGGCGGCACGGAGGAGGCTGCGGAGCGAGCCCCGGCCCCGCGCACAGTGGCGGAAGGCTGAGGGTCTGGGCGCAGAGACACTGCGGTACTCCCGCTAAGCACCCCTTCCTCGTGGTTTGGTTTTCCCGCAGGCTGAAGTGCTGCGCCGTGTTTGCGCTCCGCGTTTTCCCGTAGCGGAAGGGCGCTCGCGTAACTTCACACCTAACAGGTGTCTGTGCGGCAGCGCCGGGGGCGGAGGGCGCGGGCGGCTCCGGAGAGCCGAGCCCCGTCCTGCCCCGGCAGCCCCCGCCCGGCCCATGATCCCGCAGCCGCGGGCGCGCCCGACCCGCAGGGCACAGCGGGAGGAACCGGGCCCGGCTGCTCCCGGCGGGGCGGCCACGAGAGGAGAAGCGGAGGCGCGGTCGTGCAACCGGGCGAGAGCGCAGCGAGTGGGCAGCCCGGCTGGCTAAATCGTGGGCGAGCACTCGATAAAATGGGTTTGGTTTGAAATGTGCAGGGGAGATAGAACGACCACGTTGACGTTATCCACATTGCCTGCATATGCGTGTAGATCCTGTACCGCATTGCTTATATACGGGTGTACATACCCTGATCTACATTGCCTACGTGTGTGTACGTACTTGTCTACACCTCTGTTTCTCTCTATAGAACACGCTTGTAAATATATTATTTCACAATGTGTGTATCTATGCTGTATATCTCCTCCGCACTTTCAAAACACGCAATCGGAAGCCGCTGTGCTGCTTTGGGTGCTGCCGGCGTCGCTCAGGGACGGAAATGCACCGTGCCACTGCACTGCAGGAATTCACCACGTCGTCATTTCCCTCAAAAGCAGCCACACATTTACCGGCGGAGCAAAATGCCGCAATTAAACCGGGCCCGGGGAGGGTGTGTGGGTGCGGGACGCATCCCTGTACGTGTTGGGGAGGCACAGAGGGATCCTTCTGTCAGCCACCCGGCGCCCGCAGCCCACGGATCCGCGCCGCCCCCGTGCTGGGACTATTTGGGAGGAACCGCTTGTAGTGTTGAAACACTCTGGGAAAGTCGGAAAGTGTGTCGTGTTGCGTTAGGTTTTGCTCTCAGAGCCCCTCCTGGTCGGCAGGGTAATTATAGCTGCTTAGTAATAAATCTCGGCCACAATTTCGGAAAATTTCGTCCTTGAGGTGTTTTCTCATGATTCATAGCCTGCGGGCAAATAAGACAACAAACGCAGGATGTTCGAACGGGTTCTGCTGAGCGTGTGTCCATATGTCGACAAACACACAGACACAGATGCATTTACGATCCCACTGCTGTATGTGGGAGGTCAGCATTTTTTCCTCCTAACCGGCTCCTTCCTTCCTTCCTTTCTTCTCTCCTTTTTCTTTTTTCTTTTTTTTTCTTTTTTTTTTTTTTTTCTCCTTTCATTCATTTCATTGACATTAACGCACACATACGTATGTATATTTCCTTAAATATACCTATGTGTGTCCTTTCACAACAAACTCTTTCAGCACGTCTGTATGCACGCAGGGCACCTTCGGGGACCGCACGGTTATGCACGTTTTTGTACCTACACAGCGCCTGTAGCCGTGTGCCTGTGTTGGTGCGTTGAAATGAGTGCAATTCCGATTTCACACCCAGCATTCTCACACCTGCTTCATTTTCCGACGTGTGTAACAGAATCTATGAGTCATTAAAAAAAAAGAAAAAGAAAAAAAGGAAACAGCCGATCTCTAACCTATGCTTTACTGACGTAAGAGCTATTTAAAAAAACAACAACAACAAAATATGACCTCCAGGCAATGGCAGCTGGTTCTGCAGGCGGCACCCAGGTACAACCGGCAGCTGCACCATGGGGCTCTGCCGAGGCCGGGCCGGGCCCCGCTCCGCTGCCCGGAGCAGAGCTCGGGCCCCCGAACGTGGGGGACTCGGAACGAGGGTGGATGCGACCCGTGGTCTCAGATTGATAAAAGCAATACACGTTGTGTTTGTGCTCCTAAAGTCCGCTAATCCCACCAATTGGCTTGTTTCCTGATAGTATTTCGCTTTTCCCAAACAAATATATTTCTCACGGGGTGTTTCATGGGCGATGGGGGTGGAAAAAAATCGGAACAAAGACAGTATTTCACCCCCGGGTTGGCAGGCAGCTGTTAAAGGTATTTACGGCTCTACTGCAGTGCGGCACTCAATGCTGTGTGGTGCGAGGGAACAAACAGGAAGCGAGAGGCAGAGATGAGGCACAATAAAGCGTACAGCGGGAGCGGGGCCGGGCCGGGCGCGGAGGAAACGTCCCTGGCAGAGAGGGGCAATAAAAGGGTATTCAGCTGCAGAGGGGCTGCACGCAGCACGGAACCTCCCCGGATGCCTTTGGGGGAGGGGTCCCCGGGGCTTGTGGGGAGCAGCTGTAGTGCCTCCGTGCCGTGCCGCGCCGGCAGCCCCTCGAGGCGGACCCGGGAAGGTGCCTCCAGGCTGTCCGAGGGGCTTGCGGAGCCCCCCGAGAACCCGGCCACGTGGCTGTCGCGCCGCGTCGAGGCCCGGCCGCGGGCGGGCTCTCGGGGACGCTCCGGAACCGCCCGGACCCGACGGCGCGGACCGGGGGCACCTGCCCGCCCTCGGGGCCGCCGTCCTGGGCGCGCTGCGGCCGCCGGGGGCGCGGCGGGGCCCGCCACCGCCACCAGCCGTTTTGTGTCCCACGGCCTCTTCCAGGAGAAGGCGCTATAGGACAAGCCTGGCCGCGATCCCTGCCCGGGAGAGGGGCCCGCCGCCCCCCGCCGCCCTCCCCGGGCCCCGGCCCCGGCCCACGCCCACGGGAGAGACCACTGCAGGGCGGGGGGCACCGCTCGACCCTCCGCCACTTTCCTGGGGCGGCCCCGGCGCCCTCCCCCCATCAGTTGTCCTCCTGCCTCCACCGCCGACCCTCCCGCCTGTCCGGAGTCCTGCGTACCCCCGCCTTCCCCATGGGCAGCGCTAGAAGCCGGAGCAGAGCGCCCGCTGATGTCAGCCCCTCTCCCTGCCCCTTTGGCTCCGCGCCCCCGCCCCACGCACGCGGGTGCCTCGCGGCTCTCCCTGCCTCCGCCTCATTTCGCTGTGCCCGGGCATGACCCTGGCCGCCCCCGGGGCCGTTCCTGCCCGAGCCGGGCGCTCCCATGGCCCCGGCTTCCCTCTCTACCCCCCGCCCCGAGTCCCCCGCCCCGCGGACCCGCAGTGCCGCCGCCGCTGTTCCCGTTTGATGTCGGGGCGCGTCTCGCTACCGCCCTGCCCGCTCCCGGGGCTCCGCTGCCTCTGGGGCCGCCCCGAGCCTCTGGGTGCCCACACTCTGCACGGGGAATGGGCGGAAAGTCGGAGCAGCGATAAAAGCTCAGTGCGATAATGCGTTGGACGCTATCAAGGCGCGCAGTTGTTGTTCAAAGCGAGAGTCGGAGCCTGTCATTTTGTGGCGGTGCGGTCCTGGGGGCAGGATGCTGTCTTAGTGTCTGGCACGGAGCTGCAAGGGCGACGGTGTTTTACCCTTGCGATTCAATTTCCCCAACCCTTTTATCGCAACTGTTGCCAGAGGGAAAGCAATTAATATGGGGTTTCTCCATTCCACACTTTATCCTTCTCCAGATCATCAGCCCCGAAAATGGGAGCTGCCATACAAGCCTGAAGAAGAAACCGGCCAGAGCTTCAAAGTCAACTTTCACATCTGCATTTTAGAATAGGAAATGTGAAAATCCTCCTAATTTCCCCTTCAGCATCTCAGGGCTACTATTATTCAATTGCAGAACTGCATACGTCTTGCTTAGATCACAGGGAGCTTCCTCCCTCCCATCTACCCCTCGGATCCCACAGTCCTTTCCCATCCCCGCACCTCCCGGACACATTTGCCCTCAGCCCACGCCCTCCCCATCTTCCAGGGACTGATGGTTCACCTCTCTTCCTGTTCTTCCCACCTCCACCTCAAGAGATCTGCCGGCCCTCCAGACTGCCAGGGTAGCAGTCACCTGCCCTCGCAGTGGGCGGGGAGCACGGGCCGGGAGCCGGTGGGTGATGCCGAATGGCTGAGGCGTCGAACAAGAGTCGAACAAGCTAAGGAGTAGGGCGAGAACTAAGGGCCCGTTTTAAGTAAACTCAAACTTCAGTGCCTGGAATTACTTCCCCAGCCGAGAGAGCGCAGCGCAGGGGAGATCCCGCCCCGACGTTAGGTGCCCACAGCCGCGGGCCGGGCTGTGCGGAACCGAGCCCCAGAGGGGGAGTCGGAGAGCGGTGCTGCTGTCCGCGGCTGTGCGCTGTCGGACCCCGACGGGGCGGACGCGGCCCTTTCCCTCTGGAGAAGGACCGCCACCCCCGGCCCTGGCTCCAGCAACTCTGAGCCGCTTCGGGGCCGTGATAGAGAGCTACTGCCCGGGCTCTTTGTGCAGAAGCGGCCGTGTGACTCCAGGGGCATTTGACTTCCTGTGCTCGGGCTCCTTGAAATTCTCATTTGCTAGCTCACACCCTGCTCCCTTCACACCAGAGCTGTTTTATTGTTTTATAGCTCTCCTCAAACTTCCAGTCCTCAGAGACCTCACTGTGGCAGCCTTCACACTTCCCGCTCTCCCAAAGCCGGGTGTCCGCTGCTCCCAGCAGTTTGGTCGCTTGCAAAAGCCCCTCGGTGCCTGGCTAGCCCGCAGCCGCGGCACAGCTCTAGCAGGATGAGTCAAAACCACTTTCCAGAGCCGTCTGACTGAAATGCCACAAACACCCGGGGAGGGACGGACCCCCGCCCCGAGCTAACCCCGCGTTTTGTCCCGACGCGCTGCTCTGTGCCTCCAGAGATGGCACTCAGAGAGGGGCACCGCCCCTAGCCCAAGGGACAGGGAACACACCCACAGCCCTATGGGATGCTCCCCGCAAAGCCGCCGCGGAGCTGACCGGCCGCCCACCCCCACACCCGCTTACAGAGCAGCCAGAGGACCTTTATTTAGCGAATAAAAGTTTAAAGCTGAAGGTTATTTATGGTTCCGCAGAGATAGGTCCTGAGTGGCTATTTAGGAGCACGTGATTCCAATAAACTTTGTTTTATGGCTTGAGAGTTGACAAGCCAAAATATAATTCCCACCATAAATTAGTTTAAGAGCATACAAGTGCAGATGCTTTCGTTCCTGGAAGCAGTAATCGGGGAAGTGTTAGCAGGGATTCGTCTGCGGGAATGCGGCCGTGCGGGCAGCCCCGCTTCCCGGTGCCCCCGCTCCCCCCGGCCCCGCGCCGGGCGCGCAGTAAGTCGGCGTCAGCCTCCGGGCTGCGGTGCCTCCGCGCCTCCGGGCACTGCGGGCGGGGAGATGGGCCTCGGGCTCTGCCTGCGGGAACGGGCAGGTAGAGCTGGGCCGGGCGAGGCTGGGGGCTCACTGCGCCCCGGCCGAGGCTGGCGAACGTGGTGAAGATCTTCATTGAAACTGGCCTGGAAAAAAAAAAAAAAAAATAAGAGAGAGAGAGAGAGAGAGAGAGAGAGAAAGGCAGAGTGTTGTAATGTTTGGAGTAGAAGGGCTGATGCTCTTGCACTGGCCTTGCAGTGCTATCCGGAGGGCTCAGAGCTAAAAGAAATGTGTATGTATATATATATATATTATAAGAACAATATTGGGAAGCGAGCTATCGATACCTGGGCTATTGCTTTGCTGTTGTACAACAGCACCCCAAAATATACCATAAAAGTGCAATATGGAAATAAAAATTGGCTTATAGCAAAATAAGAAACCAAAACAAATATTGGCATTTTGCTTCTAAATATACAGTGCTTTTCGGGAGCATGAGATCGAATGGGTGCTTTTGTCTTCCTTAATGTTATATTTGAAAGCAATTCTTAAAGGATTTGAATGAAAGTTCGGGTCAGATGCATCCTCCTGTAACGCAAACAAAGACGCGTGGCTCGAGTTTACTGTTGGATAATTGTGTGATCTTACAGAGAAACGGGCTTAGAGCGGTCCGAGATTTGTTCCTATAGAATTGTCGTTCTGCCACTCTTAGCATGGATGCGGTGCTGCTCTGCACGTTGTGACATTTTCTGGGCGATGTTTTAGCGAAGGTGATCTGAATATTTCATTTGTAAGTGACTGAATCGCCACAAAACGACGAAAAAAAAAAAAGAAGAAAGAAAGAAAGAAAGAAAGAAAGAAAGAAAGAAAGAAAGAAAGAAAGAAAGAAAGAAAGAAAGAAAGAAAGAAAGAAAGAAAGAAAGAAAGAAAGAAAGAAAGAAAGAAAGAAA
>NW_024962267.1:5725642-5725719 GCF_019238085.1 Lagopus leucura
AAAGAAAGAAAGAAAGAAAGAAAGAAAGAAAGAAAGAAAGAAAGAAAGAAAGAAAGAAAGAAAGAAAGAAAGAAAGA
>NW_024962267.1:5725819-5727352 GCF_019238085.1 Lagopus leucura
TTTTTTTTCCCCCACCAGTGAAAGATGAGGTCTGACTTTCCATCCCTTTACTAATTATCTGCTATAAAATCTGGGCTATGGCTCGAAAAGGTGAAGCTCACACGCAGCTCGGGAGGGCACGTGTCCGAGGGATGCCCGGGTTCCATACGGTCCCCGCTCAGAAGGGGCTCCCACCCCACCCGCCCCAGCACCGCGCTGCTCGCGGGATGCTGCCGGCTCCTCTGCCTCCATCCATCACCCGCGTTCTGTAACAGTCCTCCAGAAATACAACCCGCGTGTGGAATACGGCAGTAACAAACGTTTGTATTGCAACAGGTCCAGCACCATGGAAGGGCACTCGCGGTAAGTGACCTCTTATTTCTCGCAGAATTTGAGTGCTTTGAAAACACCGTTTCTCCCCCTCAGAGCAATTAGAAGCTCCGTATCTCTGCCTCATGTCGTTGCCACCAACCAACCAAAGCTGTGTCAGCGCGTTAAGGCTTTGGGGACCGCTGCGCGGTGCCACGTCGCCGGCAGCCCTGGCTGAGGCAGAGGGGTTTATTATAGGGCTCGCAGGTGCCTGGCTGCCGCCGGGCGGCTCGGGGCACTGCCCTCTGCTCTGGGAGGCTCGGGCCGGAGCCGTGCCGCCGCCTCGTTTGGAGCAGCCCGGGCAGGAGGAGCGGTGGCGGTGCCCGGGCCGGGCAGGCAACGCTGTGCCGTAGGGCCGGGCGGCAGCGCTGGGGGCGGGGGGGAGAAGGGGGGAGGTGGGCACGGTGCGGAGGGGGCGGCTTTCTCCAGCTGTGTGCTGGTCCGCGCCTGTCGCGCGTGAAGGAGAGGAAGAGAGCAGCGCGGTGTGCTGCAGGATACGCAGCGAGCTGCCGCTCGGGCTGGCTCTGCCTTGTCCCTCAGACGGAAGGGGAAGGCTGCGGTGTGTGAAGGTTCATTACGTGCGCCTCGCCCTCCCCGCTCCGCAGGCTGTGCTCCGATGGGGGAGCGCGCGGGAGCGAAGCTCTGTTTGTTTGGATTTCTTCCCGTTTCGTCCCCTGCTCACTAAGCTCTTTCACTACTTCTCGCCGGGTTCTCGTTCTCGTTTTACCCTGTGTGTCGATATGAGTTTCGAGCCCTTTAAGTGCGAGATAAACAATTGCCCCGAGCGCTGCGTTTTTGGTTTAGTCCCATAGGTAATTCCCTGCTCGCACAGCCCCGCGTCACGGAGGTGCCCTTGGCGTTTTGTTTTAGGGCCGGCCCTCAATGTACAGATTACTCGTTTTCTGCTAACGTACATTTAGCACGACGATTATGAACCAGAATACAAAAAGGCAGATAGATCAAAAGCCTTCTGTATGGGCAGTTGAACAGGAGGTGAATATATAACGCTTTTGTTCATCAATAAATCTTTGGCTTTGACCTGTCTGAGCAAGTCGTGCAATAAGGTGAAACGCAGGTCACAGCGTCTAACAAATATGAAAATGTGTAGGATGAGGCAGAGAGGGGGCTGCAGCTCCCCGGCCCCTCTGCGTCCCCCCCAGCGGCTGCTCCGTTCCCGGGGCTGCC
>NW_024962267.1:5727452-5969397 GCF_019238085.1 Lagopus leucura
CAGCTGTTTCCAAACGGCATCCCCAGCTCAGGCAGCTGCGAGATGGAGCCCGGCGAGCAAAGCGGTGCTCATCGCTCGGGTGAACGCAGCAGCCCCAAATCCGCCCTCCGCAGCGCCTGGATGTGTCGCACCCCACCATTATCTGCCCTTATGTCGCCTGTTTCACATAGTGGAAGGAGAAGAGGTTGACCGAGGGACAGCAGCGAGGAGCTGGGTCAGGCACAATTCGTGAACTTTTGTACTCTAGTGTGCTGCTGTCGGCAAAGTAAAAATAATGAAAGTTGGTGATGTGTTTGCAAATGATTTGGGATGACCTCTCGCCCTGCCCTTCACCATAAACGCTACGCGGGAGAACCTGGGAGGGTGCGCGCTGCGGCTCTCGCGGGATGATGTTGCGCATAGAGCAGCAGAATGGCACCAAGGTAAACGTGGCAGCCCCCCCGCTCCCCGGACCCGCTCACCCCAGCTCTACCCTCGTCTTTTTCACCCATCGCTGTCTCTGCTGTCGCCTGTTTCACTTCTGTTTCGATTTATTTTCCTTTTTTTTTTTTTTTTTTTTTTTTTTTTTCCCTCGAGTGGGAAAATTCTAACTAGATAAAATGCCTTCAGATTCGTATCAGGACAAATAGGTGTACGCTTTATTTCCTGTAAGGTTTTAACTAGTAACATTCTAAATAGCGATTTTTTACTGGGAATGTCCGTTTTCTGTAGCAAGGTCGAAAACGGCGAGCACTAAAGCCGTCAGCAGGTCTTGTGAGGATGTGTTAGCTGAAATTCGTCACCATCAGTTGGTGCAGAGTCGTAAAGCTTCATTTCGTCAATAATAATAGCCGTGAATCCTTCCCGTATTCCCACCTTCCTGCAAAGCCGTGTTTCTGAGCTCGGTCCCCACCGTGTAGTTGGCATTCCTCAGAAGACAGTAAGGAGTAAGGATTGCAGGGAGCTGCTGTAGGGTAGGTGAAAACAGAACGTTATTACGTTGTCTATATATACCCTGTAGAACCGAATTTGTGTGATATTCATATAGTCACAGATTCGATTCTAGGGGAATATATGGTCGATGCAAAAACTTCACCTTTCTGCAGACGGCCAGGGGTTTGGGCACTGACGGAACCAAAAGACGTGTGCGTGTTGAACACGGAGAAATCCCCAAAGTTTTGCCGCCTATCTCCCATTTAAGCAGATTTTAGAACGTCTCTGAGAATTCCCCTGGTCGTTCAGCCCTACCTCCCGCTGGCAGAGTGTGGATTTAAACGAGTTATCTCAGGAGATCTAAAAAATATTGCAGGGAAAAAAAAAAAAAAAAAAAAAAAAAGGAAAGGAAAAAAAAAAAAAAAAAAAAAAAAGGAAAGGAAAGAAAAGAAAAAAAGAAAAAAAGAAGTCTGCCAATCAGTGAGCGAATCTTTAACAAAAGCCCCATAAATTAGCCCGATGTGCTGGGCGCTGCCAGAATTTCCCTGTCGTGTGTCCAAATCTCACCCAAATATTTACGACAGCGGCGAAAGCAGCGCTCGACTCACTGGGACGTATTTCCTTGCGCTCCAGGAAGGATGTTGATGAGCGAGGATTGAATTTCTCTCTTTAAACCCGTGATGTTTGTAACCCAATTAGAAGCCGTCTCAGTGCAATTGGCTGAACTTTGGTGGCCGAAAGTGGACAGTTTCTCGTTATCTGGATGCTTTCGTACGCACACGCACAGATTTTGTATGTGAGTGTGCGAGCGAGCGTGTGTGCCCACGTGTGCACACGTATGTGTTGAGGTCGAAAAGTGAATGAGAAGTTACTGATTGCCTAATTTTATTCAGCAGAACGAAATTCTGGTAACTTTTGGATGACCTCTGCGAGACAAAGACAGGACAGGTCTATTGTACATCATATTGCCCTCTTCTTTGATGTCTTTTCTTTTCCTCGCCTCCTTATCGGTTCCCTCCCTTCAAGTCCCGCTCCGACTCCTCGCTCCGCATCTCTCTCGAGGTTTTATTCGTACCGGAGCCCGGCGGCCATCCCGCCCGGCGGATGGAGCGGGGGGGGGCGAGCGGGGGGGAGGTGAGGGCTCTGCTCAGACAAAGGCTGCCCGCACCTGGGGGCAGGGAGGCGGCCGCACGCGGGGAATGGCCCCAAAACTCCGGGATCGGCCCCGGAGGGCGAACCCCGGCACGGAGGGGTCACTCAGCTCCGCGTATATTATTTAGTTAAATTCGTGGAAATTCTGAGGCGCACACAGATCCGGTGATCGGCTCCCCGCCTCCCCATTGGCCGGGCCGGTCACATGCACGCCTAACTTTATTCAGTTGACAGCAAGTAGGAGGGCTCTATGGAAGGAGAAAAAAAGACAACACGAGAAAAATTAGTATTTTCTACCTTCCGAAATTAATGGCCATGAGTTCGTATATGGTGAACTCTAAGTATGTGGATCCCAAATTTCCTCCTTGCGAGGAATATTTGCAGAGCAGCTACCTAGGCGAACAGGGGGCCGAGTATTACGGGGCCTCGCAGGGCTCCGATTTCCAGCACCAGGGGCTCTACCCACGGTCAAACTACAGCGAGCAGCCCTTTGGCTGCGCCGGTGCCCAGGGCTCCGCCGTGCAGCCGCGGGGTCACGGACAGGAGCAGTCCGCCCCTCCGAGCCACTTCCCCGGCCAAGCCGAGCATTGTCCTCCGCCTCCAATGTCCAACTCCCGAGCCTGCGGCCAGCAGCCAGCCCTCAAAGCCCCCCACGGGTCAGCAGTTAAGCAGCCAGCAGTAGTTTATCCCTGGATGAAGAAAGTCCATGTTAACTCGGGTAAGGATCCTCTTCTTACTTTGCTCTTCTACCCCGCTCCCGCGTGTGTCCTCAGGGATGCTCGCTCGAGCCCTGGCGAGGCTTTAAGGCGAGGCGGCCAATTACACTCGTCATAAATTTTTATTGCCGAGGAAATAGGCCGTCGGCGTGCGGGGCTCTTCCGCGCAGGAGCCGCGGTAGCAGCCGGCCCCGCGGAACGGCCGCGCCGGGCACCGCCGGAGCGCCGCTGGGGCCGCGTGGGAAGGCGAGGCGGAAAGTCCCCCTTCGGTCTGTAAAGTTCTCCGTGTTTCTTTCCCAGTGAACCCCAATTACAGCGGAGGGGAACCTAAGCGCTCCCGAACAGCTTACACCAGGCAGCAAGTCCTAGAACTGGAAAAAGAATTTCATTTTAACAGGTACCTGACCCGGCGCCGCCGTATCGAGATAGCGCACACTTTGTGTCTCTCTGAGCGCCAGATCAAGATCTGGTTTCAGAACAGAAGAATGAAGTGGAAAAAAGACCACAAACTGCCCAACACTAAGGGCAGGTCTTCCTCCTCCGGTTCTAACCCCCACTTACAGACTATTCCCAAGGACCATCAGACTGACTTGACAACTTTATAGAAGAGGTGACATTTTCCATTTCATCCTTCGATTCTGACCAGTACTGTACATAAGTGACACTATCCAAGCAGAACCTGCGTGTAGCAGCCAAGGAGTCGAGAAACTGCCATCTTTCCATAAGGTACTGTGGTACAAAGGAGACTAAATGACGCTACTTCGGACTTTTATTTTATTTGCCTCTCGCTAGCACAGAAAGAAAGAAAGAAAAAAAAAAAAAGCATCATACAGGCAGTAGGAATTGGGAAAATATTAAACGAGACCTTCTGTCCATAAAAAGTAATAAATCATTGAAAATGAAACTGTCCCGTGTTTCAGTTTTGGATTTGAAAGTGAAGGTTCGATGCTTTATTCTGGGATTTTTGCTTTTAATTGTCTTTTTATCCCAGGCAGCGAGTGCGATGCTTTTGGGGCAAGTTGAGGACAGGACATTTATGGCATAGTCCTTTTTTGAACACAAAGACTCACGATTGTGAACTTTTTTTGTGCTGCTTTACCTTTCTTGGTGTGATGAAAATTACTTGCTCATTTCCATAATTTTCAGAAGCTGTGCATAGGAATTAAGTGAAAACGGGTTATTTTGTGTCCTGATGGTGTTAGCGTATTTATTTATTTGTTACGTAGAAGAGTGAAGATAAAAAAAAAGAAAAAAAGAAAAAAAGAAAAAAAGTCAAACCAAAAAATGGGAAAAAGGGCTGAAATGCATCTCTACTTCCCAGTCTCACGAGCCCGCGTATGATGTTTACTTGTCTTGAACGTACACAACTTTCTGGTCCCATTTTATGCATTTCTTCCTTTGTGGAGAAGCGTCCCTGCTCCTTACCGTGTGCCACCGGGACTAACGGGCTCGAAATCTCTTCCCAAAGTCTGCCCTGCTCGGCGCTGTACTTTTAACCAGCAATACGTCATTTAAAAGGCAAAAATAAACCACAAAGAAAACCCCGGAGTGAAAAATCAATGTGATTTCTGGGATGGTTCAGAGCTCAAAGCTACAAGCCTTATTTCTGGCTGGGTTTAGATTTATTTTCTGCCCAACAGAGGGACGGGCTGTATGGGTTGCTGGTTCGGTTTTGTGCTTTGTTTATTCAGATTTTTTTTTTTTTTTTTTTTAATTTTGGTCTACGTTACGTTTGTTGGGTAGGTTTGGTTCGGGTTCTTTTCACATGGGCGGTGATTGTTCTTAAGCAACCCTCGACACATGGCTGAAACTGTTGGAAATCTCAGCAAGTTATCGAGGGAAGGAGGGGAGGTTTGCACGGGAGCAGAGCTGCTCTTAAACCACGTATTTGCCTATGGCTGCTGCTCGTATCGTGCCAAAGTTGCAGTGAGCTGAGCCTGCGTTTTGAGTCCCAACCCAGCCAAACCTGCCCCTTTACACCCTGCTCGTGCGATCTAAGCTCAGCCCTTATCTCCCTTCCCCGAGGGCAGCCTGGAAGAGGGACCATCGCATGGAGATTTTAACTAGATGATCGCATTATTAAAGGGAGAAGGGAAAAGAAGGAAAGCCGGAGCAAGTGCTGAAGATGCACTTCTGTAAAGGGAGGTTGAAACATCGGTGTAAGTTAAAGTGCTCGTGTCTGGGCTGAGTGCTTCCCACCGAGGACTCGCTGCTTCCCCAGCTCACTCGGGAAAACACTGCAAAAACGGGCATGAATAAATTCGAAAATAAAGGGCGAGCTTTTCAAAACGAGGGCATTCGGCGGGATTAACTATGGGCAGCGGTTAATTTCTGCCCTTTTCTCATCCCTAGTAGTCCGCACAGTGTCTTGTAAGACTTGCTCTTTTGTTTTAGAGCCCGGAGAAAACTCTTTGTTCCTCCTCGGGGTTAGCCCAGTTCTCAGACTTGCACATGGCAATACTTGAATATCTCCACGTCGTGATATTAAAGATGGATATTCCCGCATTATTCGCATCATTGTTTCTACGACAAAAAGCGCGGAGTTCATACATAGTAAAGACGTCTTTTTTTCTGACGCCTTCACGTTGAGAAGCTGAAAAGGTATTTTACTGAAGTTCGGCTAAATTGCAGGAACAGGTTCACCCAGAGGACAAATTTTCTATTCGATTAGTTGTATTTCAGCCGGGAAGAGTGACCTCTAAACCCTTAACCTTTTGGACCCAAACTGCTCTTCCCTTTCTCTGCCATGGAGAGCAGATCGCAGCGGCGCTTGGGGAGGGAATTCCTCAGGCAAGTTTTCAAGTTTTGTTCCATCCAATTCCTGCGTTTCGTCTCCGGAGCTGATCGAAGCCCTCCCTTCTCTCTTCATGCGAACCTAGGATAAAGGGGGAGGAAAAAAGAAGAAGAAGAAGAAGAAAAGAAAGCAAGAAATAAACAACCCTCTCTCTGGCTGCTCCCCTTGAAAATACCCCTCCCGGCCCCCCGCTGCCCTCGCTCAAAGTCTGTGACAAGTTGGCTCGGAGCGGGGAGACCGCGGTATTCAGGGGGGAGATACCAAGTTTGGCCTCTGTGGTGCCAGGCCGGAAAATAATGTCCCGGGATAAGCAGACCTCGCTTTGTGCTCCTTATCGTGAGAGATCGCTCCCCAAGTTAAAGGGCCAAATTCTGCTCCCAGCTTTCCTTCCCCCGCCCACTACAGTCAAACAAGGATGTAGCTGCGAGCAGAATTTGGCTCATTGCCTTTTGAAATGTTAATATCTCCGGGACGAGTGTTGGCTTCAGCAGGCGCGGCTCCCATAGCCCTCTGCACGTCCCTTTGAGCGAGGCCGGGGCACCGCAAGTTTACAGAGTTGTCATTGCTCTGTAAGCCCCGGGAATATGGGAGCTGGGGGCAGAAAGCACCAACGCAAATAAATGGATTCCAGCTGCCAATGCTCCGAAGGGTCAGGAATGCGGGCAATAACGACCAGGAGCACCCACTGGCCATTATCTCCCGTGGAGAAGGAACCCGAGATTTATTTTTTAGGATTTTTAACCTTCTTCCAGGGTCGTTTTATGCGGGAGAGGGAACCCCTTATTTTCATCATGGATGAAACATGGTGTACCGAAGCCTTTGTTAAATGCTCACGTTGCCCAGCAATACTCTGGTCTCTGTTAAAGTGTGATGTTTTACAGACTTTACAAATGTTTTGCTGCCGTTGATTAAAGCGTTATTTATACTAATTGTCGCCTGTAATTTTGATGTAAGCCCTCCATACACATTTTAAATAATAAAAGGTGTAGAGAAATAGATTCTGTTTTGTACCTTGTACCAGCAGTCCCTACGAGGCGGGTCCGTGCAAAAAGCCTGTCCCTCCCTTCATTACCATGCTAAGAGATGAGTGACTCCACATTGCATCCGTCCAAATGTCCCTTTGAACAGGTTTGCCGATGGCCCCGCCATCGTGGTGTGACTCCAGGCCAAGCTGGAGCCTGTATTTACATTGAGGCTGCAGTTAAAAGCGCCTGCCACCCATTTGCTGCTGCTTTGCATTTAACAAGCCCTCCTAGAACGACTGCCGGGTATGTGCGTGTGTGGTGGGAGCGGGAGCCCCACCTGAAGCCACCTCTGTCCCCACACAGACGTGTGGCTCCGGGAAGCGCGACGTCAAGCTGAAAATACGGCGCAACGCCAAGCTGAAAATACAGCGCAGTGAGCGGCTTTCAGTTTCACTCGTTGGCCTGACACGAGCGAAAGATCACACAGAAACACAGGCTCGGAGAGTTTAGACTGCCCCCTGCACTCAGGGCAGACACCATTATATTCCAACCCCGCATAAGAACCTCAGCCAACGCCGCATCCCCTGGGCTGGTGCCAGGAGGGCTGCCAGGGAGGACTCGGCCCCTCGGAGCGCGGTCAGGGCACGGGGCCAAAGAGCCGCATCCCAAGTAGAGGGGCGAGAAGCACTGCGCGGCCCGCGTGCGCCCTCGGGGCAGCGAGAGCCGCGCATCCACAGCCCCGCGTTAAGCGCCGAGACCCATTCAGCGATTATACTTTCTCTCTGCTGTTTAATGGCTCCTCCTGTTACCCCGATACATCAATACGGCTCTGCGTGCTGTATGGCCGCTAGTCGTTAAGGTAAGAATGGAGAGGCGAGGCGCAGTCCGTAGCACACCCCGCGCACTGTACAGTACAGTAAATAGGGATCTCTCCACGCGGAGCCGCACCGCTGCCAACGGCCATGTTGGTCGGCCCTTTCCCCTGATTTCTTCCTTCCCCCCCCCCCCCCTTCGTCTTTCTTCTTTTTTTTTTTTTTTTTTTTTTTTTTTCTTCCCCTTTTTTTCTTTTGCAAGCCCAGAGACCAAAATAATCGTGCTAGGAACAGTCATAACAGGCAGAATTTCAAAGTGCGAGGAAGATGATAAGAATAGATTTCTACAAGTCCTGACCACGTGATTCTCGAAATAATTAATTCAGCACGTCCCTTAAGAAACACGGAGTCGTCATTAATCTGCCAAGCAAAGGACTCTATCAGACTTGAAAACTGAAGAGATCCCAAGAATATAATATACAAAGGGCGCAGCCCCTCTCTCCGCACACCTAGCTCCGTGCAAGCTGCCGAAAAAAAAAACAGCCGCCCGGTACGTAAAGGTTTTTTGCTTTTATTCCTTCTTATTTCAGCCTTAATGAACTTAGCTGTCAAACCCGTGACAAATAGGGCACGCCGCTTCCTGCTCGCAGCCCGGCCGCGGCCGGCAGCCGGAGCGGGTGACCTTTGGTTCCCAGGGAGCGGGGACGCGGGGCGCGGAGCGGCGGAGAAGAGGCTGCCGGTGGGCGCGGAGAGGTGCGGAGAGGCGCGGGGCGGAACAACGCGGCTGTCAGGGCATCTGCTTCCCGCTGCCGGCGCCGCCGAGAGGCCCTCAACTTCTTTTCAAGAGGGGTCGTAAATCGTGCCGCGCCTCGTGTGACGGCGAGGCTACCGCGGGCGCGCAGGGCCGCCCCGCTCCGCCCGCAGCGCCGCTGCTGCCCGGCCGCGCTCCGTGCCGGCCCCGCGGGGAGGGAACCGCGCACCCTGCCCCGCAGCGCCTCTCGTCCCCGATCAATAGGGGAAAATTGGAGGAGGGGGGGGGGTGTTGTGCTGATAGGAAGGCACCCTCCGCGAACTCCGTGAAATACGGACCGCGAGGCTGAGGCTTCTCTCTTAAATCCCGGAGTCAGCTGGAAACGCTTTCTGCAAACAGGATATTCTTTATTGTCCTTGCTGGAGTAATTTCTAAAAAAATCCGAGATTGCAGCTTTTTATTACTTCCGTTTCGGTGGCAGGACAGAGACAAAGTTTCCTATGTTATGAATTATACATTCAAACAATAACACATTAATTCAATTATTCAAAGATGACAAATGTTTATGTGCTTTGGTAGTGACTAAGGAACAGAACAGATTCGCTACTTCACCGCGAGTCCCACGTTTTTATCAATGAAGTTTTATATTATCCCGTTGGCCCGGGAAGGAAACCCAACTCCTCCAACAGGCGCAGTAAAATGGACCCGAACATAAATCGCGGCCCCTTCGTAAGAGCGTTTATTCCCGCATATAGCCCGGGCTATTTTATCAGTTTGACAATTGCCGGAGTTGTTGTTATAAATCATCATAAGTAATTCCTGAAAGGGTGCGAGGCTGCTGGGGGGCGGGCGGAGACTGTAAATCTTTCTGTTTTATTGCTCTATGAACATATGCTCCGATTGAAGAACTCTTAGATCCTTTACTGGAGACAAATTCGCGCAAAGCCGGAGTCCCACCGGCGCGAAGGATTTACATTTCCTTAGGAGCTTTGCGGTCCCCCTGCGATGCCTTCGCTCTGGTGGCGGTGCCGAGGTGCATCCACCTCCCCGCCGGCCTCCGCGTGTAGTTTCAACGGCCCCTTTCGGAGCCTCCGAGCGGCCGCCCCACGGCTGCAGGACTTCCTTGGGGGCGCCGGACCTAGGGCCCCTGCAGCCCCGCACCGAACCCCGCAGTCTTTCGGCCCCGCACACACAGCGCGGGGCGCGGGGCTGCGGGGGCACACGAGCCGGTCTCCGCGACGCGCACAGACGCCGAAATAGATGGCAGACGGAAAGGATATAAAGAACCATTACCTCTTACTCGGGGCGAGATTTAAGTGCGTCGTTTCGAAGAAATATAGGATTATAAATCCGAAGCCGTACACAATAATTTACACAGAACTTACGCTTCCATCACCGGACTCCAATCTTTTTATAACTGGTTTGCAAAGTCAGGAAAAGCAATGTAATTTAGATAAATGTTACAATGCACTTACGGTCGGTATCGTAGGGTAATACGTTACTGTCACATCCCCGTGCTTTGGATGGTAATGAAATCATAGCAGATGTTAGATTAGGGCTGGTGTATTTATAGCTACAGATACGTTAGAAAATCAAAGAGAGAACCCAATAATTTTTTTTTTTTTTTTTTTTTTCCGCCGAGCTGAAATTGCTGGCGAGCTCTGTGGGCACACATGACGGATACATATCGGGTTCGCCCTGCTCTCAGCCTGTGCAGGGAGCGGGGAGGTAGGCTTAAGGCACAATGTCATGAGTTCTTGCTGTTTTTGTTTTTTTTCCCCAACGCTTCTGTAGCCTCCAGCCAGGGCCAGTCCCTGCCGCCCGCCTGCTCCCAGGACGGAGAAGGAGAAAACAAAAATCCGCGCTCTCCATTCCGCCCGGCGCACGGCCGCCGGAGCAGCGCGGGTCTCGGCCGGTCCCAAACCTCTCCTCTCCCTCCGCCGACAATTTCTGCGCCCTAGGAACATCCCGCGGAATTCGCCTTTTTCCCGGCGCTCGGGCGGGCGCGTAAGTGCGGAGCGGTGCGGAGAGGCGCGGAGCCCCGGGCCGGGAGCGGGGCGCGGGGGGGGCCCGGCTGGGAGCTGCTGTGCCTCGGCCCGGAGAGCTGCTCCAGGCATCACGTGGGCAAACACGGCTGTATTGGAAGGCAGTGCCCATATTTCTGGTTATAAAGGGTTTTCTCCTGCTCGTCCCCAAAATTCATCAATGGCCTCACGATTTAAAAACAAAACAAAACGAGAGGCGGCCAATTGCTGCCTTTGATTCCGGGAGGCTGATGGCTGAAGGGCCGTGTGTTGATTTTTTTTTTTTTTTTAACCCCACCAAATTCCGATTTCCACTCGCTCTCTTTTATTGGTAGCTGAGCCCGTGCTTGTTCTCATTCTATCGGGAATTCTGGTGTGGAAATGTCTGTAAAACCGCAGGATCAGGTTTAGGACAGTGCTGTCTGCAGACAAAGGGGGAAGGATGTATTCTAAGAACTGCGAGAGAGCAGATCCTGAAAAGTGAGGAGCCCAGGTTATGATAAATTGGCACACAGGTAAGGAACTGCATGGCAAAACGGGACCTTTACCCACAGGGACTGCATTACCACCTTTATTCGGAGACCGCCCGGTATTTGTTCGTAATCTCTGCCCATAACGCGTGGAGTAACATTCACCTCCTTGGAGGCTTTAAGCTCTATCTTTTATTATGCCGCTTAAATAAAAGGCGAACTCCTTCCCAAGAGATGGGAGAAAAGCTTTATCCTTCTCCTATCTCCATTTTTCGGTGGTTTCAGGGAGGGAATTGCAAATAACAAAGAAAAGGGGGAGAGACAACTTTCCTGGATGCTCCCGTTGCAAAGTAAGATGGAGCACCAGGATACTCGTTGCCGTGGCGGGGGGAGGGGGGCATGCTGATTCGTAACGTGCGATCTCAAACAGGCTCGTCTGTTAACGCAGCCCCTCCGTTGGGTTTCTGAAATCTTCCTGCCAGGTGCGTTCTCATGCCTTTCCCCCCCACATTTCTGTCACTCAGTGGCTGCAACCCCCCTTTCCTCCCAGTTGTTTTAGTCTTGCTATTACCTGGCCGCCCGCGCCCCCGGCTTCTGCCGCTGCAGCTCGCGGTGACATTTATCCTCTGGGAAGCCGTCCCGGTGCTTTCGGGCGGTGGGAGCAGCAGGACGGTGCCTGCCTGGGAGTGCCCGAGGGCTGCGGCCGCTCAGAAGCGCTGGGAACGGCCTCAGCTCACAGCAGCCCGGCTGCCTTCCCCCACCCGGAGCCGGTTTCCCCCGGCCCCGACCCGTGGCCTGAGTGGAGCTCCCAGGCTGTGTTTGAGGGTACTCTGCGCAGAGCCCCGCATCGTATTGGGGTAGGGCTGCGTACGGACAGTGAGGAGAGGAAAGGGAAGAAAGAAGTTGTTTTTTGTTGGCTTTTGTGTGTGTGTGTGTATGTGTGCGTGTGCGTGTGTGTGTCTTTCTGCTGCGCGTTTCTCTGCTCGATGAGAAGTTAAAGGCAGCGAACATTTTTCTTAGCTGTATGCCTCCGAGCTGCTGGCCTGCCAAGTTAGTCAGCTGAATCCAATTACTGCGAGCAGCATTTCATTTGGCTCGATGGAAGCACTCACTTACAACTTCACCTAAAATTTCAATAATACCGATATTGGGCCCACGCCTGAATAATCGTAAAGATTTCCCCTTCGGAGCTCCGGCAACTCCACAGCGGCTGCGGGAGAGCAGCACCCGGTTCCCTCTGCTCTGCAGAGCGCCGGGGCTCTGCAGGGTGCAGGGTTGGCGGCCCCTGGCCGAGGAACGCGCGTCCAGAGCGGCTTCTGAGGCTGCTTTGGAAAAGGAAGAGAAGTCGATAATTAATTAGTCACAAAATGAAAACTTACCGTGCTCATCACCAGCGGGCTCGCTGTGCGCTCTCTGCGCAGCCCCACTTACGCGCTCCTCGCGCAGGCCGCGAAGTGCTATTTCTAATGAACTCTGCTTAAAAAAATAAAGCACTTAAAGTTGACGTACGCCCACGTGCATATATTATATAAGACGTTCCCGGGACAGGCCTGGGCCAAGAACCTGAGAGAGCACCGTGCGTAATCGTGAAGCTCCACTTCCCCAACTCCGGTTTGCCAGCATAAATTAAGGTGATTCGAAGGGGTAACGCCGCATCCTACCGGGTTTGGGCTGGGATTGGGGAGACGCGGAGGAAAGTTGTAGGGTCTGTTGTGTTGTGAGCTATTGGAGGCGCTTCCGTTGGTTGTTCATTAAGGGGTGAGTTATTGCTATCCGAGCCAAAGGTCATTTCAAAGGCTTATGGCTGCGAGATATCGTCTTTATAATGACCCGGGCTTCTTTGTGGGGGATTTCTGGCACTCTGAAGTTCTTAAAGTCCCGACTCGACACCTTACACAACCAGAAGCAAAATGTATCTTTCGAGCAACAAACGCTTGCGGCGTGTTTTCAGCGTTGGGGTTTCTTCGCTTCTCTGTCTCTGTCGCAGCCGGTGGATGGGGAGCGAGGGGCAGAGGGAAGGACTCGCGGTAGTTCTGCTCTCGCGGAGCTCCCCTGAGCAGGCGGGCGCCTCGGGGAGCGGCGGGAGCCTTGGCTCGGGGCCTTTCCCCTCCCGTCCCCGTCCCTGTCCCCTCCCGGTCCCGGTCCCATCCCCACGCTGCCCGAACCGGGCCGAGTTCCCCCGTTCCCTTCTTCCTTGCCGCGGTGAAGGGGTGGAAGTCCGAGGGTATTTCGCTTTTTTTTTTTTTTTTTTTTTTTTCTTTTTTTTCTTTTTTGCTCCCCGCCTCTCTCAAAGCGTTATTAATAAATGAAGAGAAGCGTCTGCCCTTTGTCTGGTAAAAGATCTGACGTGGACTTAGAGACGCGGTGAGGGGCTGCGGACGAGACGTGCGTTTATTAACAAAGTCCTAAGGAAGAAAGTCCAAAACAAAACAGCTTCCGCTGAGAGTTCTCACTTCTATTGCAGGTCCGCGCCCAAGGATTATCCAAAGGAACCTGAAGATCCTACACACACAGTTAAAGTCAAAATTCAAGAAAAAACAAAAGTGTGGTGAGTTCTCTAAATTTCCTTTTCCATCCGTCTCCCACTCCCCCGCCGCGGCAGCCCCTCGGTAGGAGCGAGGCTGCGGGGAACGGGCGGCCCGTGCCGCAGCCGCTGCTCCGCAGGCCAAAGCTATGGCAGCATCGGGCAGGCCCCACCGCAAGCAGGATGGGCGAGCCGAGTCCGGCCAGGGAAGCGGGGGGCGCCCCGGGGACGGTGAGTCCGTGCCCGCTCTCTGAGGCCGCAGTGCTCTGCCCGCGGTCCCACTCAGCAGGTGCCCCGGCCCGGCTCAGCACAGCCCCGACTCTGTCCGAACGGCCCCGCGCCCCGTCCCGTTCCGTCCCGCAGCCGTCCCCGGGGCTCCTGCCCGCAGGCCGGACCGCTGCCGGCTCGGGCGCGTCCCTTATATACGGGGCTCCCTCCGGGCCGGCGGCCGGGAAATGTGCCGAGTGGGGAATTCTTTAGCCGGTCTCCCTCCTACGCGCAGGCTGCTTTGCACTTCTGAAAGTGCTGGGGCTTGGGAAGTGTTTTCCTTTTCATTCCTGGCCGGAGCGTTTACTGCCACAGCACTCGCAGTCATAAATTTTGCTACAAACCACAATGACAGGTGCATTGATATGCACCCTGAGAGCTCCGGCTGCTTTAATAACCGCTCCGCTGGCCGCTCTCACCGCCTTTTATTTATTCCGTATCATATGAGATATTGATCCTAAGCGGAATTAAGTGCGGGGGAAGTTTTAGTAGGGAACTGCTTAATATGGAAGCGCTGGCACCATGGCTCCGGCCGCGCACACGCGTGGGGTGGGCGCGCGTCCTCGCGCGGGGCTCTGCGGGCGCGCAGCGGGGGACGGGAGCCCCGAAGACGCTGGAACCGGCGTTGGGACAAAGAGCCCCATTATGGTGCGCCGTGCCCGGCGGTTCAGATGAGGTTAACCTTTGTGGGTAGGAGGAAGGGAAATGCGAGGCACAGCCGTGGATACTCCGCGGCTCCCTGCCCTCCGAGCCCACCTCCCACGGCTCGGCCTCGCCATTTGGATGTCACTTTTTTTCCTGGAGGCTGTTTCTGGCCGAACCAAGTGTCGGGCCCTCGCTTTGGTGTCGGCTACAAAAACATCACCCTGGGCCCTGCACTCGTGGAAAATCAAAACCTGGAAGGTCTCCCTCTTCCTCCTTCTCTCCCTCTCTCTCTTTTTAAGATCTAAAGATGAGCCACCGAACAGTTGAGCATTGTCCATGTGATTTATGGCCCATAGCCTCCTTTGTAGGTTCAAGCAGAGTTCACAAGCAGTTGGTATTTCAGAAAAGAAATAAGGCTTTTAACAGCTTAACAGCAATATTCTTTCTTAAGATTTTGCCCATCCTTTTGGGAGCTCTATTTTTTGAGGCACATGAAAGCATACACTTAAGGCAGCACCGTGCTACCGGGAGTCCTCAGTCCTCAGCTCCCTAAAACGTAGATGCTGGAAGGGAGAAACGGGCGACGGAGTTATTTTGCACAAAAATACTTGCGAGACCCGTCAAGATCACCACAGTTTATTAGAAATCATCTGAATTGCCACCCCTCGTTTCCTTAGATGCTCTTTCACCAACATTCTCCAGAAGAGGAAAAGGGCTCTTTCCCCATCCCTCCCGGCCCCTCGATAATCCCAGGCTTTGTTTGGGAAGAGCGGGGTGGCGGCGGGCCGGCCGGGCTGCAGTCCCCCCGCATGGCAGTGACCGGCGTGGAATTTTAGGAAGGTTCATCGTCAGGATGGTGGTACCAATTGCCAAGGGGGAAAGAGAGGTGATATTGCGGTGGTGCATGAGTATGGGCAGGAAAAATGATAATTATCAGACATTGCTCTAATTTTTCTAGCTACTTTTCTCTGGTGTATTAATAGGCTCAAACCCTGTAGAAATACAACAAACTCCTAAGACACACTGAGTTACTATGCAGTCAGCCGAAGTATCTTAGTCCTTAAAATTACTGAAAATGTTAGAGAAGAATCCAACCCAACGAGAAAAACACAGCGAAAAATTAAGAAAAATTAAGAATTAAGAAATTTTTTGCCGTAACAAAACGGCGGGCGAGTTTCTGTCTTGCAATAAAAGAGTAGAAGTCCCGCGTTGCAGCCGGGGGAAAAGTGTCACCCTGTCCCAAATGCTCCAACAGCCCTACGCGGGGGGTTCGCTCCGTGCATTTTCAGCCCGAACAGTCCGATCGGGGGGCGGGGAGAGGAGCGGGGAGAGTTCGCAGGCCCTTAAAAGAGGTCCCCAGCGTCTATAGTGAAAACCATCCCCTAAAAATAATCCTCAGTGTCTCGGGTTCTTTCTGCTGAGGACGAATGAAAGGAACGAGAAACGTCGGGTGAAGGATTTTAATTCATCACGGCATTAAAATAGGGGAGCTGACCTGCGACATCCTTTATGGTGCAAAGAGAAGTTAGTGAATGGCGTCGGTTATCCTTTAACTCCGGAGGAATCCGGGCAAGAAGGAAGGCCGGGTTTACAAAGGGGACGGGGTTTGTCTGCCTTCGCCCGGCTGCAGCGCGGCTCCATTCATCATGTCAGCCCCGCGCGGCCATGCGCACGCGTGGCGCCAGGCGGCCGTGGGGTTCCTGCCGGTGCGGGCCCGGGGGTCTCCGGAGACGGCACCCACCCGCCGCCGGGCCCCGAGCGTGGTCTGTCCCCAGAGGCCTCGAGAAAGTGACCTCTGGACCCCGTCATGTGTGCCTGCTCCTCCACAGCGCCATCGTTCTCGGGTGGCTCCTTCCCCGGTGTCCCCCGCTCCTTCCCCGACGCTCCTTACTCCACCCCCAGTGTCCCTTCTCTCCCCCCGGTGTCCCTCACGGCCCCTCGCGGCCTCGCACTGAAGCTGTCTCTTGTGTCCCCGCTGTCCCCCTCCCCAGGTGGCTCCCGCGGCGGCGAGTGGCCCGGGCCGACGACGTGAGGCGCAGGGCGGCGGTCAATGATCTTTGAGCAGGGGCCGCGGGCCTTGGCGATCGCAGAGAGCAAGATGCAGAAAACCGCCTACTACGACAACGCGGGGCTCTTCGGGGGCTACACGTACGGCAAAGCCGATGCCTACCCCTACGGCGCTGCCCAGCAGCCCTACGGTGCGGCTGGCCTGGACGGCGAGTACCCCGGCTCCGCCTGCTCCGTGCAAAGCTCCGCGCCCGGCCGCGGCCCGGCCCCCAAGGGTCCCGAGCTGGGCGGCAGCTGCATGCGAACGGCCGGGGGCGGCCCCGGGGGCAGCCAGCCTCCCGGCATCGGCGAGCAGCAGCCCCCGGCTCTGCCTCCGTCCTCCCCGCCCAATCCCTCCAGCGCGCCCCCCCCGAAAAAAGCCAAGGGGGGGCCCAACGCCTCCGGCTCGGCCTCCGCCACCCTCAGCAAGCAGATATTTCCTTGGATGAAGGAGTCCCGGCAGAACTCCAAGCAGAAAACCACCTGCCCCCCCTCAGGTAGCCTCCGCCCCGTGGCCCGATGTCCTTCCCACGGCCTTCTCCCGCATCCCAGCGCCCCCAGCCCGGCTGCAGGGGGCGGCCCGGGGAATCCCGTCCCGTCTTCTCGGGCGCGGCCCCGACGGAGCCTTCACAGGCCGAGGGCCCCGAAGGAGGCGGCGAAGGAAGGGAAGGGTGCGGGGGGGGGAGAGGTGTGGGCGGCCGTCCCCGGTCCCAGGCGGAGCGGGAGGGGCGGAGGGCTCCCGGGGACCCCGGGGGCTTTAGTGGGGGACCAACAGCTCTCCGTGCCTCTTCCCGCAGGAGAGAGCTGCGAGGACAAGAGCCCCCCCGGGCCGGCCTCCAAGCGGGTGCGCACCGCCTACACCAGCGCACAGCTGGTGGAGCTGGAGAAGGAGTTCCACTTCAACCGCTACCTGTGCCGGCCGCGCCGCGTGGAGATGGCCAATCTGCTGAACCTGACCGAGCGGCAGATCAAGATCTGGTTCCAGAACCGCCGCATGAAGTACAAAAAGGACCAGAAAGCCAAAGGCATCATGCACTCCCCCGCGGGCCAGTCCCCGGAGCGCAGCCCCCCGCTGAGCGGCGCGGCCCACGCCGGCTACTCGGGGCAGCTGCCCGCCGTCGGCGGCCTGGGTTACGACGCGCCGTCGCCCACGCCGTTCGCCAAGGCGCAGCAGAGCATGTACGGGCTGGCCGCCTACACGGCGCCGCTGGGCGGCTGCCTGCCGCAGCAGAAGCGCTACGCGGGCGCGGAGTACGAGCCGCACCCCCTGCAGAGCGGCGGCGGCTTCGGCAACCCCGGCCTGCAGGGCAGTCCCGTCTACGTCGGGGGCAACTTCGTGGACTCGATGCCGGCCTCGGGGCCCGTCTTCAACCTGGGCCACCTGCAGCATCCCTCCTCCGCCAGCGTGGACTACAGCTGCGCCGCGCAGATCCCCGGCGGCCACCACCATGGACCTTGCGACCCCCACCCCACCTACACGGACCTCTCCTCGCACCACGCGTCTCAGGGACGGCTGCAGGAGGCCCCCAAGCTCACGCACCTGTAGCGGCCGGGCCGGCGGCGGCGAGCGGAGCGGGCTCGCCTCTATTACCTCACTCCTCCGACGGGACGGGGCCGACGGGGCGGGTGCGTGCCCTCCGGGGCCGCCCCTTTGCTGCTCCGAGCCGCTCGGAGCACGGCAGTGCAATACGCCGCGACCCGGGGACTGGTAGCTGGTAGCGGTGTGCCCGAGGTAAGTCGTAGGGATCACGTAGAGGTAGCAGCGCGTCGCGCTGAGGTGTGTTAGAGCAGCTGTGAGCGCCCAGCTTATTTCCGACAAGTTAATTTATGAATTCCTCCGTAACGTAAGGATCGCATCGGACTAAACGATACCTATTTATTATTTGAAAGCGAGACATTTTTGTATCACTGATTATTTATCCTCGTCTTAATGTATTTATGTGGCTTTTGGTAGAGTTTCTTCGCCGACACTCGGGAGCCCGACGCAGGGCCGCCCCGCCCGTCAGCACGCCCGGCCCGAGCCGTTGGGAGCGTAGTGGTGAGCAGTCGTAACCGTGGCTGGTGTTCGTAGTTTGTGTAAGGATTAATTAAGACAGCGAGTCGTAAGTCATTAATAGGGTGAAAGAAACCGCGGCGTCACGCAAGGAGCCGTTACACTTCACGAAGAAAGAAGAAAAGGGAATTATTTCTCGGGTATTTATTTCGCCGGGCCGGCCCCGCGGTGGGTGCAGAGCCGGCCCTGCCCGCGGAGCATCGCGCCTATTTATTGACCGGGTACAAGAGCACACCTTCTTTCGGTGGGCTGTTTACTTTTTCTATTTTTTTTTTTTTAATTGCATTCTGGCTATCTGAAATAGGAAAGAAATTAGAAGCTTAGCGGGAAAAAAAAAAAAAAAAAAAAAAAAAAAAAGGAAAAAAAACCCCACACCCTCTGATAGCGCTAATTTCATTAGGGTCTCCATAGCAATCCGTGCAGCAGCTGCCGCCTCCTTTGTTATTTATACTGTTGTCTTTATACTAACCATAAATCAATTTTGTAGACATCTTTGGAAGCCCGAGGTTTTCGTCTTGTTTTTTTTTATCATTAAAAAATAAAAATAAACTTTGAAAGAAAATTGACAATCAGAAACGTGCAGCCGGGTCTGGGGCTCCTGGCCAGGATGGGCCCGGCTGTCTCTGCCACGAGTGGGAAAGCGAATGCATGAGGAGAATGGGAAAAATATAAGACAGGAAGGAAAATAAAATAAAGGAGAAAAGGGAAAGATGCTCTGAAACCTCGAGTTTCCTCCTCTTTAGTTACGCAGTTGTGTTGAACCCCTCACTGGGCTCACAGAGATACTCCTGTTTAAGGCACTGAGGTCTCCTCCCAATGACAAACATCGCCCTGAGAAGGCTGCCATAACTGTTGCTAGAAGCATCGAGTTAAAGATTAACCAAATCTTTGCATTCCTCACAAAGCTCTCTGATGCTCACTTTGCAGATTGCAAACACTGCAGCTCCTTCTGCATCCTCTAAGACAGAACCTGGAATTCCCATTGTGAGAAACGCGTTAACTCCTCCAGTTCTGGCCAACACAGCCACATTTTCCTTTCTTTCTTCTTTTCCTTCGTTCTTTCCCCTCCCCACTCTCCTCGCTACCTTCTGGTGTTGGTGTTTGGCCAGACAGCAACGGTACAAAATGTTACTTGGGGTTTTATTTTGCCCTCTGTGCGATTTGAGCGATGTTGTGCCGCGTTGAGAAGTGTATCTTTTGTTAAATTTCACTTTGACCCAAGCGGATTTGGATATATGTGTTGTAGATCTGTACACAAACCAGAACAGAATAAACTACTTTGATTGGAGACATATTTTAACCATTCTGAGCCCTAACATTGTTTTCTATTAAAGTCCTCATACAAACTCTCTTAGAAGATCCATTCAGGAGTGACTGAAATGTACAACAATGTGGAAAGTAAGGCTGGACACTACTCATGAGATACACTTCTGTAATGTTCTGTATATGTAGATATGTTTGTATCTCCAAATCCCTCTGTAATTGATGCACCAGGGTTGGAGAACTCCATGCAGATCCTTTTGTTTGCTCTCCACCCACGATGTGTCTCACACGCTGCACAAGGCCTGGGCAGCTCCCTTCCTGGGGGTCACTCGGGTGCAGCCCAGCACACCGTTCCCAGGTGCTTCCCACCTTCCTGTTTGGGGCTGTTTGTTGAGCAGCGGTAGCTCTGCTTTACACCATCAGTTTATTCACAAAGCTGTTCCCTGCCCGGGGGAGGAAGGGCTGACTCGCACAGTGTCACCCTGCTGGCCCTGGCCCTGCTCATTGAGCCAGGATTTGTACGCTGGGTCTCTATCGGGGAGGAGGAGGAGGAGCGTGTGTGAGGGGGCTTGCTGTGAATAAATTCACTTTCATCTCTGTGGCTCTGGCAGAGGCATCTCGTTTGTAACACAGCAGAAGCCCACGATGATAACCTAATTATTAGAAGTAATGCTACTTTAGTGAGACCGCTGGCACTTTTACAATGTTTGTACAAGCATCAGCAATCTAGAGGAGAAAGACACTTTGGCACAGGCCACACTTATTCTTGGCCCATCGTTTAGAACTCATAAATTACAAAGGAGCTCCTTTCATGCTCAGGAGGAACTCAGTTCCTTTGCAGCAGCATCTGATGCACTGAGCCCTGGTTACCCCTTGATTCACAATTCAGTGGCCAAGGCCAGTCCTGGGGCTCACACAGCCTTGCCTTTCTCTGCAGGCAGAGCCCTGCACCCTGCTGCAGAATCCACAGCATTGAACTGGAGCTGGGAACTCTGACAGCTCCAACAGGGGGACACCAGGTGTCCCAGGCTTCAGTGAGACTGTACTCCTGATTGCATTCATGGGCTTTGTATCTCTGCTTGTTGGTCTCATCCTAACAGCAGCCCACTCCTGAATGGCAAAATGCCACTTGTGTGGGGCTGGGCTAACAAAGCTAAATGCCTTCTGCACCATTGGCAAGATCACTGCAAACCATCAGACCCAGTCCCCCCCAAGTGGCTGCAGCATGGGACCATGCCTGAAATGGGGACCCCATCAGCACTGACCAGAGGACTCTGGCTTGCTGGGCACCAGCAGGGCAACTGGTGATCTACTGCTCCAGCAGGACTCAGCTCTGGGGTCCCTGTGCAACGCCAGCATCGTGCTAGCTCTGTGGAGCTGCCTGCAGGGAGATCTGGGCAAAGAAGGGAATTTGCTCAGGAAAAAGACAGGGAAAGGGGATGGAAGCTGCCGGGCTGCTGCTGAGAGGTGACTGGTGGCAGCTGGAAGGAGCCCAGGCTGCCATTCCATCCTGCCACGTGCCACGTGGTGTGCCCAATGGGACGGCTGCCTGCGCACCCGCTTGGGCTGCCACAGCCCCGAAGGAACAAAGGCAGCAAGCAGACGGGCAGCACAAAGGGCCAGCGCTGCCAGGACAGCCGGCGGCCACGTGGCTGGTGGGGCACAGTGCGATGCTGCGGACTATGAAGGGCTACCTCTTCTGTTTCCAGAACGGAGTTCAAGCAGAATTTCTGTGGACTGAATGCCCGGTGGGGCCGAGCATTGGTCCTCTCGGGGAGTGGGGCTGGCGGGGAGGAGTGGGCTGGATCTGAGCGTTCATCAATCACAGCCCGCGCAGCTCTTCACCACAGCCCTTCCTCCTCCGTCAGCTCAGTGGAACTCGAGCAAACCCATTTGGCAGTGCCTGGGCTGGGGCTGGAGTGCCCCCAGTAACAGCTCCCAGCCGACAGGATGTGACTGAGCCCCTGGGGCCCGTGTTCGCTTTCTTTATTTGCTGATGGGCAGTGTCTCTGAATGATCCATACTCATAACTTCTCCTTCCTACCAAATTCATGGCATAGGATAGCAAATGGGGAGTGACATGGCACTGGGCCTGTAGGGACATCCCTCTGCCAGGGGAGCCTTGGCAGGAGGAGAGCATTTCCTCTTGGTGCTCATGCAGAGGATCCCAGTAGTGAATGACATACACTGGGAGAGCACAGCTCCCTGCTCCAGCCTCACTGCACAGCCTGGGGTCAGCTCAGAATGGGGGGCCCATGGCACGCAGGTGTTGATGGAAGAGGAAGACGCACCTTCCTCAGGAAGTGATGCTCTGCCTGCCTGTGTATGATGGAACTGAGCCTGCTTGCCCACTGCAGCAGCACTGTTTCCCCTCTTTGCCCTGGGGCCTCTGTACATTCCTGTTTTTAGCCATACTCTATAAAACAAACTTCCCAGAGATTCTCTTTCTGTAGCAGCCTTCCTCTGCAGGTCCTTTGATGGCTGACCACTGTGTGTATTCCAGGTTCAGGGATGGATACACATCCCCACGTACCCCAAGTTCTTCTCAGGGATCTGCGTGTTTTTCTGTATGGATGCTCGCTCCAAGCAGCTCCAGGACCCTGTTTTGGAGGAGTGCCTCGGGCATGGGGCTGCCACTGCCTCCAGCACATGCGCTGGCAAAGGGCTGGCTGGTCCCATTGCTCCCCCAGAGGTCTCTGTCCCAGCAGTTTCCTTGGCTCACACTGTCACTGCTCTGCTGAGTTCCTGGACAGCCATATGTTCCTTTTGGCAGCCCTCATATTCTTCCCATGCTTCTATCTAACTATTTTTTCTTCCTACTCCTCAAACTTGCAGAGGTTCTTATCCAACAGACCTCTCACCAAAAAACATGTGCAGTCGCTCAGCATCCCATCACCAGGACTTTTGCTCAGAGTACTGTGAAATCTGGGACCTTAGAGAATTGCAGTTCGCTCCTCAAAAGTCAATGGCAACGGGAGACACTGTGCCTGTGTTCAGCAGTGGCTTCTGCTTTCCTCATCCCTGAGCAGCTGTGCAAAAACAAACAGGTAACAAATGAGAAACTCGGTAAGAGGATCCAGATGGGTGAATGGGAAGATCATATGTTAGCATTAACACGGTCTGCCCTTGCTTTAGCATTTAGAACACAGTTTTAGGTGTAATCAGAGCAGTTGAGTTCTGCAAACAGAAGCCCTCCCCTGGAGCCAGCGCTGCTTGCTTTGCTGCAGTGGGAGTTTCTGCAGCAGGGGACCCTGAAGGAGCAGATGCTTTTTTACTGGACAGCTTTCTTTGCTAAAAAGGAAGCATGGTGTTTCCAGACCTCTGCTTGGTCAGAAAATGACATTTTCTAAACCTTTTTGCTTGCCTTGGATGTGCTGAGCAAGCTTCACCTAGAATTTAACCCCTCCCTCAACATTTAGGGTTTCCGAAGCAGGTATATTTGATTTAAACACTTCTAACTGACACCTTTGTCCTTTGAGCATGGTGGTGTAAGTGATAGCATGTTGTTAGTGCACTGGGGCAGCACAGCCCATAGCTGTGCCTGTAGCTATAGGGCTCTGGGCTTACAGTGAGGGTTCTGTTTGAAGATGCTCAGTCCCGAGTAATGAAGCAGCAATATACCAGCCTTCGCTCTCACAGCAGATGGGCTGGATGCACTGGGGAGAAAGCGGGGCTGTTAGAAAGCCTCTCTGCCGTTCAGAGCCCATGTGCAAGGAAGTGTCCCTGTGCCCTTACCATCTTGTGTCCACCACCCCCAGGGATGTGTCCCTCCCCCTGGAGGGAAGCAAAGCATGCTGGCTCAGAAGCAGTGCCACCAGTGGGGCACGATGGTGGGGCAGCCGAGGCTGAGCAGAGTCAAACCCTCATGGGAAGGAGCTGAGGCTGCCAGTGAAATGCTCTGATCATGTCTCCCCATGCTGCTCCTTCACTGCCACCAGCCAGCTGTTGGATGACGGGTGAAGGGGTTTTAATTTCATGTCTTTGTTGAGGACCAAAATATTTCTGTGGTAAGTTGCAACTTCTGCATTTCCCAGTTGTCCATAGCCACCTCCTAAAACTGAGAAAGCTAAACTAAGTCAAAGCTTAAGTCAAAACTGCATAATGCAGCCCTCCTTGTGTCCCTTGTCTGTCCAGTCCCAGGTCAGCCGAGCTCATGTGCGCTCTGCCTTTTGCCTTTTTGAACAGCATTGACATGACTTTCAGTTTTAGGAGTTGGACAAAACCCAACAGCATCCAAACAGAGCCTGAGGTAGCTCAGACCGACGGTCCAGCCTCCCAGGTAGCCGCCAGTCAGGGAAAGGTGATCACTGTCAGAGTACGGGGCTTATAGCCCCGCTTCTTTGCCATTCACGGAGAAGAGCAGGAGGCTGAGCCGGAGGTTTAGCTGGGCAGCACAACTGGCCGCATTCCCGTGCTGCTGCTCCGTGAGCTTCCCGTGCCAGCTGTGAACATTCAGTAAGCAACGCCGAATTGCCAAGGGAAGAGTGAAAGCCCATTAGCATGGAGAGAACGGGGATTCACTTTGGAGAGCCCTCGGAGCACTTATCTGATGGAGAGAGGCCATTAAGCGTCGGGAGGTACAGCATTTCCCCCCCCCCCCGGGTGCTGACAGACGCGGGTGCTCCCCAGGCCGGGAGGGGATAGACGTGCCGGGCAAAGGGACACGAATCCGGGCGGCGTGGAGGTGCGGGTTCCTCTCCAAACTCTCGGCGAGCGGCTCCGAAGACAGCGGCAGCTCCGGCGAGTGGAGGATCCCTAGCGGTCCCGGGAGGGCTGAGAAGAGAACGGCCACCCGACTCCCGGCGTCGTTCCCTCCGTCTCGAGGCCAGACCGTCGTAGGGTCACGCCTGGGCGCTCGAGGTGCGCTGCCCCCGCATCGACCGCGGGCAGCAGGGAGCGGGCAGGGCACCGGCGGCGCCCGGGATACCCGGTGCGGGCTGCCCCCGCCGGGCTCCCATTGGTCGCGGGGCGGGACGTGCCTCCGCTCCGGCCCTATATCAGGGCAATATTGCCCCGTCGGGGGGTGGGGGGTAGAGTGGTGCTGTCCGCGCAGGCATGGATCTGGGCTATTTCCCCATCGTCCTCTCGCCCGGGCTGTGCAACGGGACCCCGCCGTCCCCCTGCTCCCGGCGGGGGCTCGACGCCTTCCCAGTGCTGAGCTCAGCGGCCAGCTCCGCGCATCCTCCGTTGGCTGTTTGCGTCGGGGCGGCGGGGTACGCGGCCAGCCCTGCCTCCGGCTGCCAGCAGCCCCGCGGGGCCACGTGTCCGGGTCCCGCCGAGTCCCTCTGCGCTGGGAGCGGCCGCCCGACGTCGCCGGAGCCCGAAAAGCCACGCTCTTGCTGTCCCACCCCGGGGGCGGCCCCGCCGGAGCCCCGCGCCTTCGAGTGGATGCGGATGAAGCGGAGCACGCCCGGCAGAAGTGAGTGTGGCGGCGGGGCGCGGGCGGGGCTCACTCTCGTCTCTGCTCCCTCTGCCCAGACCCCCGCCCTGACCCTCCGTGCCCCCGCCGAAGCGCGCTGTTTCTCGGTGTTTTTCGGCCGTTGCAGGCAGCGCGGCGCCCCCAGCCTACTCCCTGCGCACTGGCTTCAGCACTCGGCAGCTCACGGAGCTGGAGAAGGAGTTTCATTTCAGCCGCTACCTGTCGCGGGCCCGCCGCCTCGAAGTGGCCCGCTCGCTGCACCTCCGCGACGCCCAGGTGAAGGTGTGGTTCCAGAACCGCCGCATGAAGCAGAAGAAGCGCGAGCGAGAGGCGCTGCCCGGCTCCACCGCAGCGCCCCGGGCAGCCCCGAGCGGCACCGCCTGAGCCCGCCACCACGGCGTGCCGCGGGGATGCTGCGGGAGGCTCCGCGCTCCTCTCCGTACCACCGCTGCTTTACTCCGGTTGTACTGATGGGGATAATCGGGGAGAGCGGTCGCTTCCAAGCGCCGCCGCTCAACTTCGTCGTTTTGCGGGGGGACGAAAGAGCCGGAAGAGAGCCTCGAAGAGCCGCACCGCAGAGCCGATACGGAGCTGGGGGCGGGCAGGACCGCAGCCCCCGGCTCCCCTGGGCCGCCCCCGGCTGGAGCAGTAGCCCTGCCCCGCCGCTTCCCCGAGCCGTGCCCGGTGCCTCGGCCGGGCTGGGGGGCAGCGGGGGCCGGTCCCCATCGGGGCAAAGCAGAACAGGACGATTCTCCCCTCGCAGGAAAAGGGAGGGATGTATGCCATTAGCAAGTGTAGCAAAAATCCCTTTTTAGAAAAGTATCCCCATCTTCCTCCCTCCCTCTGCAAAATTGGCATGAAGAGAGCTTACTTGTACTCATTCCTCACTAGTTTCCATGCCCTCTTGCTATGTGGCTGATTTAGTACAAAATCTGTGAGAGAAACCTCAAACAACAGGTTCACTAGGAGAAAGGCAGCCCTGCATGCCCCCTGCAGGGCCAGCACCCACTGTGCTGCCTCCCAGTATGAGGACAAGGACAGTGTAGAGCCTCTCATGAGATTGGGGCTCTCCCAAGCCTTACTGTACCTAGCATCTAAAGAAAAGTTACCATATTAAGACAGTTTGAAAACACTAAGAGCTGTTAAAGCACATCAAGATGTTTGGGTTTGACTGCAGACCTCTGCCAGTGAGAGCACGGGAGTTCCTGGGTCTCTCTCTCAGAGAACCAGTTCCAGAGTGGTGACAACCCCAGCTACTCCACTTAAGTGCAACATTCACCAGCAACCCTCACTTCTCTGCATTTCACCTTTCCCAGTGGTGAAATGATGGTATTGAAGTAGACAGAGAAGCTGGATTCAGAGGCTTTTCCATCACCTGGCTGCTGACTGGGAATGTATAACAGTCACACAGATAAGAATGCCAGCTGGATTCAGGGGACAATAAAGCTTGGGAGTTCGCTTTGGATTTCACTCAGGTGAAAGAAAAGCATAGCACTGAGAAAGGGATCTGCAGGACCTGGAAAGCAGCTCCAGCTACTACCAGCTGCTGGGATTTCTGTTCTGGTTACATACCATACCCCAGGCAGGGGCTCATGGCCATGCTTGCACACAGAGACTTTTAGGTTTTGCACACAGTGTTACAGCTCACTTCCAAAGAGCTGATGCACTTCACAGGTTAAAACAAACAAACAAACCAACCATAAGGAATTCCCAAGGTGGAGCTGCTGGTATGAAATTTGTACCAAGATACAAACCTCTAAAATAAAGGATGGGCAGCCCCTTGGTAAAGCACTGGCCCCAAACAAGCTTTTATTCTGTTCATCATTTATTAAAGAACAGGAAATATTATTCCTGCCAGCTGTTTTTGAGAAGAAGCTATTTAGAATAAAGCAAGATGTGATAAAGTTCATTGATATTACATTACATATAATTATTAAAAGCAAATCAATTACAAACCAGCTCTTTTCAGTTCCTTTTTAGGTACATTTTACACCAAATCCACTGTTTGTAGATTTGAAGAAACACAACACATCTACATGCAACAGGATAGCCTCTAGCTTTCTAAGAGCATCTGGTTCACACACAATCTTCAGACAACAGCTGTGTTTTCAGTTGCCTGCAAATGTGTCACATGCCTGTGGGGCTGCTGGTCTGTCAGCCTGTTATTTTCTTAATGATTTTGACATTTGTGCTGGTCACTCCCAGCCCGAGGAATGTTTTCCACATTGGTGGCACGTTCCTGCATTCCCAAAACAGGCAGAAAGGTTCGCATTGGTTTCAGTGTGCTGAATCAGGCCGTTAGACCACACAAAGTCTTTCATAAAGAGAGTTTCCATGCCATATATTTTCTCCACTAACTAAATACACGTGCCAGCCTTGTAGTACAGCACAGTTCTGTATCAAAGTGGCACAGCCTGAATATATGGAGATTTACTTGCGAATTAAGATGAGACCTTACAAGCCTTTTATGGCTGTCTGAATGAATTTGTTGGTCTGAACACAACCATGTTCTGTTTTAAAACTGGTACTTAGTATTAAGTGTAATTTCTGCTACTAAACAGGGACAGTTTAATGGCATCCCTCTTCCTAACAACCAGTTTTTACTATATAAGCCATTACTCCTTCACACTGTTATGTCAGCAAGACACCCAGAGGACAGAGGTAATGCGAGTCATGTGCCAGTTCCAGAATAATTAAATAAAAATGCCTGTGATATACATGGGAGCACACAGGAGACAAATAAATAGATAAGGTCTAAGATTCACTCACTTAATGTCCCAAGAGTTGCACCTCACACATTCCATTTGATGCCTAACAGTTGGAAGTGGGATTTAGGTTCCGCAGATAGAAGTAAGAGCACGGCTGTAATTCTCACCAGAGGCAGAACAAAATATTCCTCACTTCCCTCAGTAAACACCTCCCACCATATAACATACCAAAACTCATGAAAATATTATTTCCTGGCCTTATTTACCCTTCAACAACATTAGAAACAACAAAGAGATCATTCTGTTTTAGCCTAACATTAACTTGTGCCTACCAACTATTGCTCAAAGAGCCACAGCATACCAAAGGGATATGAACAATATAATTTATTATTATTTTTTAAATGTTCCCATTTCGCTTGAAACAGAACAAGACAATTGATCTGGAAAGCTTCCAAGGAGAAAAAAAAGCTGTTAAATTACCATTCTTATATACAAGCCTGTAGAGTGGATATCCTTTGGCTAGGTAAGTGATAACAGACGATCACACCTCTTTGAAAGCTGAATTCAGGCCAGGAGCCAGGCTTGCTTTGGTATCCAACAGTCAATGCAGAACTGAGTGAACAAGCAATCATGTGCAAACACGCAATAGGGAATGCTTTTTTGGGGGTCAAACCCACTGCTCTGGTTTATGGCATCAGCTGCACATACAAGTTTATTTTGAGCATCAAAGACACAACAGTAAGCCAGAAAATACAAACATGCAGCCCACTCGCCACAATTTAATCTCCTTTTAAAAGTGTGCCATTTCCTCCATTTATTGGTAAAGTCTGGAACAATGGCTTACACATAAAACAGTACAGATTATTAGCAGAATAAACCAGGCTATTACTTCTTTTAAGAAAAATATTTGCAGGCAAAATTACAAAATGGAAAGGCTTCCTTGTAGGTCCAACCATTTGTCACTAGCAGCTAATAAATCATGCTTGTGATTTGTCCTGGACTGCTCTGTTAGCCTAAATTCCAGTGAGTCCTAAGAACAGTTGCAAATCCCTGATGGCCAGGAAGTCAGAAGTGTGGAGAGAAACCCTGATTGGTACCAGGTTAGCATTAATAGGCAACTGAAGTTTATGGGAAACTCATTCTATTGGCAATATACGTCCCCACATATGTATATGTGACTAGCCTCAAACATCATTTCTTATTACTTTTCCTAAAGTCACTGAGCTAGAGGAGCCTTCGGCCAGGAGAAGGAAACACAATGAAAGAAGTGAATCAAGCCAGCAATTATTTTGTTCCCTATCCGGTGCCTGCTGGTCAACACTGCTCCTATGAAGTGCCCCTGGAATAATTCTGGGCAATATACAGGAAAATACACTTACCACACATGCTTTACTGTATTTTATTCTTATCCAAAAGTTATTTTTTGTTCTTGAGCACCAGCCAAATGAACAAAATAACCCTCAGCTGGGCAACATTTGAGTCTTCCTTGGCTTACACTGACACCTGTATAGGGTGATGAGAACTCAGGTACAGCCCTGAGAACAACTTGTTCCTCCGCGCTGAAAGAATTAGGCCATAGGCTCACAAAAGAGCTTTTCATAAACAATTTTTTTTCCTTGTGCTTTTGTTTCCCTGGTGATTAACAGATTGAAAAACTATAAGCAGACTCATGAACAAGTAGAATTCACGTTGGTCTATCAGTCTTCACACCAATGAGGAAACATGTCTTTTAACTATCCTTCCATAATGTTACAAATAATAAAAGAAATTTCACTTTATCCTGGAGACCAGGGCACTTTTAGCTGGGGTGACATATCATGCCTTATAAAAAACACAAAGCAGACCATACCCAGGCTATCTGACCCCCGGCCTCACAAGGATACGCCCAGCAAATGAGGACATACCTGTCAGAGTGCTCACATCCCTGCAGCTCTGCTGAGAGCAAGGCCCTGGCGATGGCTCAATTGACCCTGCTCTGGCTCTTCACATTGGATCAGGATAGCTACTCCTGCTGAGGGAAAGGAGCCATCCATTCTGCCTCTGCTGCCTATGAAAGATAGCTACATCCCAGTAATATGATTTTTGTGACATTAGTATAGGAGCAGAGCCTGAGAGTTAAGGCTTCCCAGCCATTACTCTTCATCTTGAAGATTGTACGACACTAAATCTGCATTCCTAATGTCTCTTTTTATGTTCCTTTAACAAGTAAACTAGATTAAACACAATAAAGTTTAGAGTGGTACTTGAGAACAGATAAAAATCTCACTAAATTTTTTAATGGCTGCTCAAGATCAGATTTCACCCAGTTACTGTTCAGATAGTGGACACTGCCTTCACTCCTGGCATTTGCTAGTATCAGATCCATATGTTAAGCACAGATATGCAAACGATTTAAAAAACCTACACATTTATGGAGTTATAAATTAAAACACTTACATGGAGGCACGTCCTTCAACACCCCAGTGTATCAAACCCAAAGACAATTATCCACAATGTTAATAGCCTGTCATTAAGCCCTATATACCTCTTTAATAATTAATTTGACTGAATGTGTGTGAATACACGATGGCAGTGGGCTATCACACTTATTTTCTTACACTGGAGAAACTAGACCCCAAAACTCCACACACACAATATAGTTATGTCCTACACTAAGAACAAGATTTTGTGAAGTGTTGTAATTTTAACTGGTGTTGAGACTTTCACTTTAATACGAGCAGGCAGCCTCTTAAAAAGAAAAGAGTACAGGGCTGTTGAACACCCTCAAAGTCACGTCTCACTCAAGAAATGGACCACCTGGTGCTTCTGGTTGCTCTTCAAAAGTAGTACTAAGTAGATTGGCTAATGTGATTTGATAACTCGCAAGTGTGAATTGTTATAACAAGAGCCACATGAGAGAAGAACCATCACAACTCTGGGGATGATCATAAATGTGATAAAAATAAATGCGTCGCATCCTCTCTGCATGTTGTCAATGCTATCTACTTTGCTGCTGCGTCATCTGTGACCTCAGAGGCAGACAGTCATGCTTTCAAAGGCATGGCTCTGCCCTTTTCTTCTGACTACTTTTTCCTAAATTTGAAGCCCATTGAATTTTATAAATTAATGATGGCATACCTGGATGTTGTTAGCAGCAGTCTCATCTGGACTGGGACACCTGGATCTGCAGTCACCACCAGCCTTCGTTTCCTAAAACCTGTTGTATGGTAAGTGGATAAGAGAAGCATAAACGAGCCCAGGGCTGACACTGCCTAGGTCGATATCTGTGATAGCTGAAGTCCATAAACTCAGAGCGCCACCAAAATGTGCTCTGCTTTTAAGTCACTGAAAAGAGAAGGCCCCCCTTCATACAGCCTGTACAGTCTTTCAGGTAGGAGGCACTACAGCAGAGCCAGTGATTTCTCTCCTGGAAGACTTGGGCTTCATCACTTCTGAAGGTATATTTTTGCTTCAGAATGACTACAGGGTCTAGAACTGAACCGGCCAAACATTATGGTTATTAAAAAAACCCACAAAACTATCCAGTTCTAAAGACCTATCTGTTATTTAGTAAGATTGCACTGTGTGAAAGCCAGTGCTATCACTTTCATTCTGCAGCCTGAGCAAGACCAAACTGAATATTGCCACCCTAATGACAGTAGCCATCTCCTTATAGGAGAAATCATTAAAGCGTCCTGATCTTCCACCATGCATTGCTCTCAAGAGGCTCCACTTGGAGTTGCATTTGAGGAGTCTGAGACAGCAGTAGAAGCTCAGGGCTGAGACAGTGACAGCCAACTCTGTCCATCTCCTTCACCCTGCTAATGGAAGAAGTTTACTCAAGTCATTCTATTCCTTTCTGCATGACACCATAGTGATGCAAACATTGCAGACAAGCCTCCCATAAGAAGAGTGCACAGTCAGCATTGTAACCCACACGCCATACTGCACAGAGCTCACCACTCAGGAATTCTCACGCTGTTTCCAGACTACATTCAGCTGCATTGAAAGTCCAGGCTGACTGACCGTATGACCCAGAAGCACAAAGCTCCCTCACCAGAGCTGAGATATATTGGCAAAGCCAGGTATTCATTTTACTAAATAAATTTAATTCTAAACAACTGACTAAGACAACTTCAGATTCTAACAATATTAGCCTTGTACATTTGCTAGCCTTTGGGGAATTAAGAGGAAATAATGGATTGGGAATGTTACACGTGGCTGTTAGCTGGATTGGACTGGAATTCAGTTCGCCTTTGCTCTTTGAATGTTTGTGGAAGCTAAGTCTGATTCATGTGGCTCAAAACTCTTCTGCATCAGTGTTCAAAAACCTTCAAAGTACATATTCTTCATAAAATATTCTGAAATCATCACCACACTACTAACTGAGCACTATTTCCTCACACAGCATGAACTTCTTATTTCTGGTTGCTTGGCCTTAAGAAAGATCAAAGGAGACACGTGGTGCTTTTCTCACATCCTTCTACTACTACCAGGGAAGGGATCAATCTGCTCTGCCACACGGCCTTACAAATCTCTGGAGGTAGCCAGCCTCACCAGCTCATACCTATTGCTAACAAGACCATATGTTTTTAATGTAGATACATTTAAGTCATGTCAGTCACCGTCATTTTTTTCCTTCACCACAGTTACACCCCGGGGAGAAACTGTGTCAAGTATGAACTTCTACAGCTGTAATGAAGATACAGAAAAGCTTTCCCTTCCCTTTTATGGATCAAGACAGTGATTCTAAATGGCATAGATTCTACTTCTGAAGTTTCTGCCACATCACACCTAGTGAATCAATTTTCAGCCTCCCTCAGAAATACACCAGGGCACTCCTGTACAGTCAGGCTACATGTTTAAACTGGAAGCGTTGGAAACAATCATGAGAAAAGCCTCTTATTTACGAAGCACATGGGGGAGTGAATCACAAGAATAAAAACCTCTCTTCCCTCTATGTTTTTTTAGAAAAGGAGATTTCACATCTGTAAGCAAACAGGTTCATAGAATATGACTCAGCTCCATAGCTTTTCTCTGTAAAAACAGAAGGGTGCAATACAAACAACAGATGCTGCTCTAAGGACCAAGCATTTGGGCAGAGCCAGTCACAGCTCTTCCATTGCAGTGAGATTCACAGTGCCTCCAAAAGAGCAGCCATGAACTCTACCCTGCCCTGGCTCAGCAGCTGGGGCACACACATGCGATTAGTGACATTTGCGACCCCGCACCAATGCGTTGGTTGGTGCCAAGCTCTCAGCCAGGAAAGCTCCTCACCTGCTCACAGCTTGGGGCTACGCTGTGGGTCAATCCCCAGGAACTCCATAGCAAACTTTTTTCTCAGCTGTGGAAAAATTTCTATTGGGCTCTTATTTTGCTAGAGTTGTACATATTAGACTTTTTTTGTGTGTGTTGTTTTGGTCTTCTACTTCTAAAACTGTTACAAGAGTTGTGTGAAATAACAGCACATTTTTAATCTAAAAAAATCTTTTGGGATGAGGAAACTATTTCCTGCCCAGCTCTACAATTAATCACAGCACATCCCTTATAGTGCGCTACGGATAAATAATTCATTACAGCTGCCTCTTCCCTCTATACAGGGTAGGCAGTTGTGATCGTTTCCACAGGAAGAAGAAAGTTAATTCTTTCTATGCTGGCCTCCAGAGAAGGATTCAGACCATCTTACAAGGAGCTCTGATGAATTAATAAACCCCCTCAGTATTTACCACACTTGTCCAGAAACTGAGCTCAGCTGCAGCTCCTTAATTTTACAGATACCATCTCCAGAGTTTGAGAAGACTTGCCTAACCTGTGCCTGCAGTCAAACTGTGAGCAATTATTCTGACTTTCATTAACAAGATGATTCAGGATTTAGCAGCTGTGTGAGCTACACAAACATCAAGATGAACATTTAGAGCAATTGCTACTGCCAGTTGGAGCCATAACTGCTGCTTTGACATTCCTGCAGTTTAAGCAATGCAACTGTGAACCGTGCTTCAAATTAAACAAATAATAAACAAATAAATAGATGAATTAATATTTGTCTCATCAATTAGAAATTCAGAAAAGATGGACAAGTATGGAATCAGTCTGTTACTACAGGTTGGACCCAAGAGAGCCAAAAGGTCAGCACAGCATGGAAGATGGATGAAAGCAGCCATGGCCATGGGAGAGCACGTGCAGGGAAATCAGGGGAAGTCCAGTGGAGATCTGCATGTTTCAGAACATGGGGAAAACCTCCTCAGCAATTGCCATGAATGACAGTGATATGCAAGAGCCTGTGGGCTGATGATGCCCCCAGTGATTAAAGAGTGAAGTGAGGATCTCCACACAGTAGCCTTGATGCTTGCTCAGTGCAGCTGTGCGGATGACAGATGCTCTAAAAGAGACTTGGTACTCCTGAAAAAAATCAGACCACGCTCAATAAAAGAAGGCAAGAAAGGAGGTGAGAAAGCAAGAAGAAAATGATTTATCAAATTGCTTTCATACTCAGTTTAAGATCCACTCTTTGCTTTCAGAAACGCTATTCTTGTACCTCTTAAAAGACTGCGAAAACTCTTTTTATGCTCACGTGGGTTATTGGAAATATATCAGCATTAGTTGATTTGTCAGCTAAGTATGCAGTGTCTTCCACAAATGCAAAGTGCTTGTGTTAATACTCTAACTGCTGCATTTCTATGGAAGCATATTCCTAAAAATCATGTTCTATACTGCTCCACCCCTTCCAGTAGCACAGCTGAATTGCCTTCACCTGTGCTCCTGCAGCCGACTCATTGCTCACCTCAGGTGGTCAATCAGAGGTTCAGGTCGTGATCAACAGTTCCCATACATCTCACCATCCTGCAGTTAATATTCATGGAATGTAAACTACTATAAAATACACCTGAACTTCCATAGAAGCACCTTTACTTCTCACTGAGTTCTAGATGCTCCCATAGGGCATGTCAAGTTCCCAAGGACATGGACAGGAATTGTGGAGGGGGGAGTTAGGCCTCAGCCTTGACTTCAATCTGTCACAGAGCAGTATCTCAGTAAGCTCACTAAATTCTGGGACTGAAAAACCTTGTAACTTAGCCTTATACTTGGGTGATTTTGGCACCACTCCTCACATGGAAAAACAGTGAATTACGTGAAACAGTTGACAGGCAAACACTCACATGACAAACACACTAAACACCCTGTGAGATCTATTTGATCACGTCAATCCAGATGCATCTGTTTCTGCTGCTCTGGGTGCTCTGCCAGGCTGCTTAGCACACAGATCACCTCTGGCACGAAGTCATGCTAGAAACACCCTCCTGCTGTTGCCTGGCACTCAGTGTGTTGGCAGGGAAGGACATGCTCAAATCCTCTTTCATTGCAGGGATCCCCAGCAGCCATAATAGCTTTTTAAAGACGCTGACAGGCAGCATAATTCAGACCAGCGCCTAGAATGCCTTAAATTACACTGGAGGGGCAACATGGCAGTGTGCCAGGCAAGGAGAAGGCATTTCTGTGCTGGTTTGCTTGCTTCCTCTAAATGAGAGAATCCCTAACTACCACTTAGCTTATTCCCAAGCACCAGCCACACCACACAGTCCTATTTCCCTGGTGGACAACTCAACCCTAGGGATTAACATCTTGCTTGCTAAAAGCAGCCCACAAGAAGAAATGAGTTACGTGAAGGCTGTACTTCATCTTCTGGGCGTGCCTTTGTAAGGCAAGATCCCTGTTTACAGGTGGTTCTGCTACATTGACTTGTAATGCAGTAATGTTAGAACGCAATCAAAAGAACAGCAATAACAGTGGAATCGCACAATCCTAGACTACAGCAAACGAGAACAAGCCCACATGAAACACCTGTAGACACAGAAACAAAGAAAGAAAAACTGCTTACCTTTGAAAGTTCACAGATACACAGGGACCTCCAACAAAATTCCCCCTCTTCTACTGCCAACCCTTAAATGAGGTCTGGGAAGGGGTGGATCGTGGGTGCACCCTTTCCAGTCACTCAGGGGCACTGCATGCACCTGAGCTCCCCTGGGTTGGCCCTGTCTTCCCACTAGGTTCTCAATTACTGATTCAAGCCATGACTCAGCATTTCTGCTACACCACTTCAGCTGACCTTCTGAAATACGAAGTTCTGCAGATTACCCAATTTTGCCCTTCAGTTTCCCTTGAAATTCTAACTTGAAGTGCATCTTTCTCTTAGTATTGAAATCTGATGGACTTTCATCTTGGGATCTGCTGTTTGCCTTTGCAATCTGTGAAAGGTGGGAAGCTTTCCATGGTATTAAATATTACAGAAGGAAGCTTATGAATTGCATGGCCAGCTGAAGAAATGTATATGATGGCCCTGAAAGAAGCTGGGCTCACCATGAGCAATTCCTGATCTCCAGTCACAGAGAAGGGAGCCTGAGCATCTTTGTCTTGCCATACTTTGAAGGCAGGGACATCTACAACAATCCACATATTGTATTCATAATGTAATATTATGGCATTTTCCTAAACTTTAGATAACCTTTATGTCACAGAATTAAGACTAAGACATTAATAGTGGTTCAAGGCCAAGATGTACATCTCAGAACACGAAGTTTGTACCATGGAATTTAACTCATGACGAAGAAAAGGCAGTTATACCCTTAATTGATTCCCTTTAGTTATTGTCCACAAAACACTTCAGGAAACATTCACATGATGAAAAGGAGATAGCTGGTATGATCCATAAGAAAACATCTGTAATTCTTGGAAATCAACTCCTGTCAAATTCAGTTAATTTAATGCCTGTGCTCACTGATCATTTCTATAAAGGTCAAAAAGTGAATGATCCAGTTGGTACATATTCCAAAGACACACAGACCCAACTAATGTCTTTGTTCTTGTCCTAATTTGCAATTAGTTCAGGCAGTTGGAGGTTGATCTTTTTTTTCTGCTTTCAGACTCTAAACCACATTTAGATGTTTCTGTTATCTTCAGAGAACTACTGGGATTCAGTTCTCACATGTGTTGAAGCTCCATATAGTGTAAGTGCCAGAGGAACTGAAGATGGATTGAGTTGCCTTACTTAGCAGATTCTGGGGCCTGTTACAGCATTCCCCAGTAGCTCTTACCTACACTGAATTTTTTTAAATAAAATTGAAAAAAAAAAAAAAAAAAAAAGGTAAAACAGACTGAAATTACACCTTTCAGCTCCTTATCTATTGCCTCTACATGTCACGTGGAGCGAGCTAGATAAACCAACTTCCCTTCAGTAGTAGAGACTGCCCATGACTGGGGACTTTGTTGGATCCAGAGCACTTTTAAAAGTCCTTTGATGCTGCTCCACTGGTCCAGGGCACCTTTGCCATGACTCCTTTCCATAGGACCATAATTGAAGTTGTGTACACATAATATATCACCAAGAAAAAGCTGCAAAACATCTGCAATTATCCTTCCACGTGCACTTATTTCATTTTTCTCCTTGAATGAAGCTGAAGTGTCTGCAGTATTTCAGATGTCAGCCATGTTTATACTGCTGAAGGATTTGGCATCTGTCACAAGTTAAATAACAAATGTCATCGCTCCCTGAGCAAAGGCTTTACTACTGTTTACTGGATAGAGATGTGGCTAAGTCAGCCCAAGAATCCATCACAATACTCAGAATTATGATAAATATTCTCATCCATCATGATGTTGGCCAGTGTTTCCTGCTACCATTTGTCAGACTGTAGTTTTGTTTTCACTTTTCTTTTGATTATATTTCCAGGCAAAGAAAGAGAATTATTACACCACAGCTAAATATGAAGTTGTATCTCAGATAACATTTCAATTGGGTGCAAATTCAAAGGGGTTTTTCCTCAGTCTGGATTAACTAAGGGGATTAAGGTGTAATTTCCCAAATAGGGGGTTGTTCATAATCCTCTCAAAGTTTCTATCCTCTACCTATTAAAAGCTTTAAGGAAAAGTTCTGCAGAGAGCTCGTACAGAGCCCAGTGAAGTTGCTTTTCTTGGTAGTTGTAGTTGTCACGGAAAGCATGTATTGTAATACATAAGAATGCCCTTCACGTTACATATCTCTTTTATGAAGTCTGAAATTCTGTGTGGCTGACACAGGGCTGCAAAAAGGCTGCTAAACCTTCGTTAGCAGATGGGGAATGTATCATTTGTGGTTCATGGCGTGGAACTAAGGAACATTAAGATCTGGGCTGTGATCCCTCCACCCCCAGGAACAGGATCTTAAATGGACGGAATTAAAGCTGTTTGGCTTCACAGCACACTCACACACTTTGAAATGTTTGCATTTGCATTCAGGTCTAATGCTGCACGCGCTGCTTTGCAGCGTATCATTTCCAGATGAATCTCCCCTTCACATCGCGCAGCACGCGCTCCCAACAGCAGGTCCCCGCGCTGGAGTCGCACAGTACGTCAGCCCTCTGCATTTCTTTATCGGTCTTAAAATTTGCTTTTACTTGGGACGCGAGCATATCGGCGAGGCGCCCCCAGGCCCAGCAGCAGCTTCTTGCGGGCACCGCTTCTTTCCCGCGCGCACCCCCCCAGCGCAGAGCTCCGCTCCGCTCCGCTCCCCTCCTCGGGCCGCCGCGTCAGCCCGCCCCCTCAGCAGCAGGGCCGCAAATCGCGCCCGCGCGGCGAGCGACGGCCGCGCAAAGCCGCCGCGAGAGCTGGCGGCGGGAGGCGGGCCGGGCGGCGGGGCGTGCCCCGGATGCACGGCCTTACGGCGCGGCCCCAGTTCCTGCCTGTGCCCTCAGCCCGGCGGGGCTCGCCCTGCGTAACATGTCGCTGGTGGCGGAGGCCTTCATGAACCAGCTGGCCGGTGAGGGGCGGGGGGGCGGGCGGCCGGTGGGGCGGGTGTCGGCCCGGGGTGGCCGCTGGTGATCGCGGGTGCGTTCGGCCCCGCCTGGCGGGGCGCCGGGGACAGCCGCCAGCGGGCCGCGGCGGGCCCCGTCCCCCGCCACAGCCTGCGATATCCCGCTGGGCGCCGAGGTCCCGGTGCCCTTGCTGCGGCCGGAGCCTGCGTGACCTCTCCGAGGCTCGGGAGCGCCCGGAGGAGAGCCGGCTGACCGGCCGGCCCTGCAAAGACTGCTCGGGAAGCCGGCTGCCCGCAGCTCCGTGCAGAGCCCTGCTCCGCACGCGCTTGTCCCGCGGGGCGGCCGTCACGGCACCTCGCCAGGTTCCCGCTGCCATGGCGCAGCGCACACCTGCGGGCGGCCATCACGGCCGCTGCTCACTTAACGAGCCTGCAGCTCCCAGCTGTGCTAGGCGGCACCTTCATTTTGATTTCATAACGTTCCTTCACAAGTGCTGCGTTTCTTGTGTTGCTGTTGTGAAGCTAAGAAGTACAGCAATACATAATTTGCTCTTATGGTTTGCCCCAGCTTAGCCACACGCACCAAATGTGAGCCTTGTCATAAATCAAGGTGATGTGCATAACCGACACTTTTTATCAGAAGTGCTCTCAAGGAACAAACATGCACCTCAGCTAGCTTCTGGCTGAGGAGTTCAGAAAGCGCTCAGTGTATTGGTCACATTCTTCTGTTGCCTCTGTCCTTATTTCTTCCTGCTACATGAGCCCATAAGGAGCAAATACTGCAAGGAGATGGTATTACTATTTCTGCCAAGCTGTTTGGGAAGAAGCCAGCGTTTGTCCCAAACGCTGGGCCTGCAGAGGCTCTAATGTAGGATCCCCAGTTCAGTTTTCAGAGCATGCTTGCTTGTGGCCGGTATGATAAGGGAAACCCAGATGGCTCAAAATTGGGTACCCATAGGCATCCTTAAAGTTGTGCTAGGCTCTTGGGTTGGGACTTGTTGATTCACTGATGTTAGCTCTGGGAGCAGTTACATTTTAAGAGCCAGAAACCTCAGGACATGGGTATTATGGTATGTCAGCATCACTCCATGCCATTTACTACTGTGATCTCCTTAATACTTTTCATTCACTTACATTGTGAAACATGTATAATCACAAATGTGAGTAGGAGTTGATTCTGTTGTGTTTGTCTGCTGTGGCCTTTATGAATATCTTAGAACAGGTACTTTCTTACTGGAATTAGAAATATTGGCTCAAAGCTGTATTGCATGTAGGCATGTGCATAGTGCAAGAAAAACATGTGTTTTAAACTCTATAAGCAAGAAATACTGCAATGTCTGGTTCCTTCCATTCTCTCCTTTCAGAGTTGTTCTTCCTCTGTTTCTGGGCAGATTCTTGCCTCCCCTTTGGCTTGGTTGCTATTGCTAGCCTCAGAGTATTGTGATGACAGTTATGCTATGAATGTGGGTCTCTGAGAGCATCAGAAGTGTTCATATGCTTCCTTCCTAAATTTTAGTAAGCACAGAGCCTCATCTTTCACCTGTCAGATACAGGTTAAGCAATGCTAGTTTTTTTTTGTTTTTAGGTAATACAACATGCAGGTATGTAATACAAAATTGCTGCAAATGCTCCTATATTTTTACTGAGCAGAAGTGCTCAGTGCTTACTTCATTGATCTGCTGGACGTGCAGCAACTTACCTTGATTGAAGGTACAGTACAAATCCTTGCTGTGGACCTGTCCACTTGTAACTCTATGATGCAATGGAAAGCACAGCAGTAAGAGTGGGTGGCAGAGTCCTGTGCTGCAGCCAGTGAAGATAAGCCCAAATTCAGCAACTATGGATGCAAAAACAGAGGAAAAACAGCCTGCTTAGCTTTGAAAACGCTCAGGTAGACAGGGATCTCCAGCAAGATACCCTTGCCTCCACTACCAACCCTTAAATGAGGTCTGGGAAGGGCTGTATCCTTGGCTGCACCTCTTCCAGTTACTGAGAGGCATTGCATACACCTGAGCTCCCCTGGGTTGGTCCTGCCTTCCCAACAGGTGCTCAATCACTGGTCCAGGCTGTGACTTAGCATTTCTGCTACGCTCCACCTCTTCATGGTGTGAACCAGTGATTGAGCAGGTTAAAAAGTAAGCCCTTTCCATTATGATGATCAAGTAGACCTTGACACTTTGTTGAATTTGCCTGTCAGAGTGTCAGTTAACAAAATACAAGACAATTGATGATTGGTTCATGGTTGAAGTTCATATTCCTTTGTGGGCCAATACTGAGTCTCCAGGAGGCACACAGTTGCTTGGACCAGGGAGGGTTCAGCTCATATTTCATCAGTCGCATATACTCCTCCACTGGGTCATGGTGATCTTATAGTGTCATTAGAGCATTTTGATGTCATGTTGCTCCTCCCAGTGATCATGTAGACCCAAAGAGACTCACAGGGAGTAGTATTGATGTTTCAGATGTACCAGAAAGAATGGGTCTGCCCTCTACAGCAAGATATGGCCCATGTTCCTGTTCTGGGTCAGTACTTCAGCTTGCACTGGGGCATGTCCTGTCTGTCTGTGCCCTACCCTTTGGCTTGATATCTGAGACTGCGCAACTATGTTGGGTAGCAAAAGGGGGGCAGCTGATTTGCCACAGGGACATGATTAAGGTCCCCTTAGCAATTAAAACTAGAATGTTGACTACAATATCTGCATGCCATACACCCATTACTGGGGGGACTACCAATCCCCCAGCCTCCAGTAATCTCCCCCAAAGTACAGGTAGGCCACACCACTATGGAAGGTGCAAGTAGTTCCAAGGTCATTCTATATTACAAATACCTGGCTTTAGGTTTTCAGGGGCAGGGAGCAGAAGATTACTTTTACTGCTCATTTGGGATTTTACGTGGTTATCACAGTGCCTATTACTTGGATCCTTGGAACAAGCCCAAATGCAGCAGCTGCAGACACAGAAACAAAGGAAGAAAAACTGCTTACCTTTGGAAGGCCACAAGTAGGCAGGGATATCTAGCAAGAAACCCTCACCTCCACTGCCAACCCTTAAATGAGATCTGGGAAGGGATGGATCCTGGCTCCACCCCTTCCAGTTAGTCAGAGGCATTGCATACACCTGAGCTCTCTGGGTGCTCAATCCCACCAGGTGCTCAATCACTGGTTCAAGCCCCGACTTAGCATTTCCACTACACCACTGAATCATTTTAAAAACAAAATTATGACCTTGCCTTTGCTTTCCAAAAGCAGATCAGTGTCAAAAGCAGCTATCTGCCTTGAAAATAATAAATACCTTTGCTAGTGGGTCGTGGCCTTCTGGCTCTTCTGTATTATGTATCACTCCAAGACTGAAATTAAATAAGGGAAAAATTGCTCAATTTGTTCATATTGGAAAATTTTTCTAGAAGTTGTCCAGGATCTTGGCCAATACCCCCCACTTGTAGGTTTGCTGAGACCTTGCATAGACACAGGGAATATTTTATTCTGGTACTCTGAAGGTTTAAATGTCTCACAGGTATTTTTGAGGATGAAAAATGGTGTATCTGAAAGGAAAAACATACATAACAATGGCTGTTCTAATAGCCTTCTCCTCCTACCTGTGGTTATGAATACTATGCTATATTATGCATAAGTGGAATGGTAAGGTTGATTGAGAGGGAAAAAACAAACAAACAAAAAAAAACCCACCCCCAAACTGTGAATCTGATTTAACATTGGCGCAGGTTGCTCAGAGCAGTTTTGGAATCTGTGTCCCTGGGGATGCTCAGAACCCAGCTGGTGACAGCCCTGGGCAACATGCTTCCAGCTCCAGCACCTCCAGCTCAGCCTCTGTGCTTCTCGCTGGCTCAGCCTGTTGGCACATCTGCAGAGGCTCAGCAGTCTGTGCAACGTGTGTGCATGTCAACGTGCTGAGCATGACCTGCTGCTGTCATGCCTTAGTGATGCACTACGCACTGATGACTTTATCTCTTGCGTGGAGTCAGATGCTTGGTTTAGTGACGTTTAAGCGTTCACTTGTTCAGGAATGTAGAGAGACTGATGCTGTGTCTCAGGGAATAATAAATACTTCCATAGTTCTGTGAATTGCAAGCATGTTATACCACAGTTTGAATAATCAGTTTCTGAACTGTTGCAAATATTAATTGGATGTATGGTAGGGAATTTGTTTAGAATAGCTTAGCATCAATCACATTTTAACAGGGTAGGAAATGGGTATTTATGCTATAAGAAGAATTAGAGTGTCAGCTTTCAAGTGGTGCAGAATATTAAACTCTGACTGTGGTAGTTTAGAGAAGTTGGCTGCTCAAGTCACCCTGAAGAGATTGTTGAAATGTTGTTCAGTTGTCACTGAATTACTCAATATGCTTAGCATGTTTTTCCCCCACACGTTAGTTTCAGATCAGCAATCAAAAAGAGAGAAAATAATATCCTTGTTTGTCCTTTGATCTCTGGAAAATTACTTCTGTTTATTGCAGCTGAGTTATGTCTAGAGGTCTTTGGCCAGTTTTAGTGCTGAGGGAAATGAATGCAGTTTGAAAAACAGATGCCCTTCTGCCTTTAGATATTTTACATTCTCACTGAGTCTACCTGCAATGTAACATGCCAGAGCAAAAGTAAATTTCTTCTGTGCACGTTTTATGTATTAAGGCAAGCTTCAGTTTGGCTTAGAGAAAACATCTAGAGTGAAAACTGCCTGCCTTCATTGCTCCAGCATACAGAGGCATGAAATGTAAGCTGGGCATGCATTTTGTACACTAGGATGTGCGTGTGTGAATGTGAACAGTTTGTGCCATTATACAGTGAAGAAAATAGTTCCCTGGTTTTACTTGATACTGGACTGTCTGCTGCACAGGCTGTTGAAGCCTGCTGCTGAAATGCTTGTAGTTGAGGGATGGTTTGTCAATACTGAATTTGCCAGGCTGTTTTGGTTTTGTATTGTGATGTACTTCAGGCTGGGGACACGGATGTGGGCTTTTTTGTTTTCTTTTGGAGGGGGAGGTAATCCAACCTAAGAGATGCCTTTAACTCCTGTTCTTCTGCCATGAGCAAGTCTCTTAGGTGGCTCCTGCCAGTTTGCTCAGACAGGTACGTTTTGTAGCTTGATTTGAATCAGTCCTTTGAAGGGATTGCCTGTCTAATCTTTTGTTAGGCCAGAGGAGAAATGACTTTATTTTGTAATAACTGCAGTACTATACATATTTCATTCTGAGTTAGCTACTTCTTGTTTTTATGAAGCAATTTAATGACAGTTTATAATAGAATGTCCCTCTATAGTTGGTTCTGGCTCCATTAAGACAAAGCAGTTTTCCTCTAATCAGGATTTTACTATTAGATGTTTTCTGCTAAGTAGTATCTTCTTGTTTTCTCATGGCAGGAAACAGGATTGCTCTAGGACTATGACAAGAAAATTAGTAAATGAAAAGGAACGCTTACTTTGATTTTGTCTCATTTGCTTTGCAAATATCATTGTCTCTTTTGGGGGCTGACCTGAAGATCATGAGCCCTACAGCAGCAGCAGAGGCACCAGTGCCTTCCCCTTACCAGCAGCAGTGCTTGGCTGGCTGCACCACTGCCAGCCCTGCCTGCATTGCTGCCCCTCGCTGCTCTCCTGCCTTAGATCTCTGCACTTCTTTCCTCTACCTGAGATCCAGGCTCTCAGCACTGCTGTCATCATTTGTGCCTCCTGGCAATGCTGCCCTTGGCTCCTTGGGTCAGATGGGAGAAAGGGAATGGAGGGCAGACATAATGAAAGGCCACAGTGCTGGGACTGGATGAGCAGGAAGAGTGCATGGGGGGAGGCATTGGGAGAAGACCAGGGATACTGAGGGCTGGTCTGTTGGGACAGGTGGGTTGGATCCCTGGTGTGGCTCAGAGTAAAGGCACTGGGGATGAAGCAGGGAGCTCCCAGGGGCACTTTGCAGAAGTGGCTTTCAGTCTGCCTGCCAGGCATCCTTAGGATTGGAGGAGTTTGAATTGTTTGGATGAGGAGCTCTCAATCTAAAGTAGCTTCCCAAAAGGCTAACTTACAGTATAAAAATGTAGGCAATGTGGCTAAGAATTGTCCTAGTCCAGTAGGGCACTTGGGACATTCATGAGTGTCAGATGTCTGTCCTCCTCTTCAGGGAAGCTCCTATGCATGGAGCTTTATGTCTTCAGGCAGGGGCAAAGGACTTGAGTAACGCAAAGGGAAGAGATTGATTTAGAGATCTAGAAAAAGCTGTGATAAAGAATTACAGAGTTTTTTTGAGATGGAGCATTTGTGCTAAATATCAGGAATAAGTAAAATAGCTCCAGCTTGTCGAGACTTGAGAAATAAATCTATTGAGATCATTAGTTGGCACTCTGCGCTTTTCTGAAGGAGTCCAAATGTTGATTTAGGAGCAACTTGTATTTATGATTTTGACTCTGCTGGGTTTCAGTGGCATCTCTGTGACCAGGCTGCCTCCTCGCAGGGAGCATGCCAAGTACCCAGGGGCCAAAGCGCAGTGCCTGCGCTCTGGGCACTCAGCTCAAAGTAATGGAGTTGGACAAATGCTTCAATCCATGCCATTAATAGCTTTCTTGGAGGGTTAAGGAGCAGATTGTCTCATCCTAAATGGCTGCTGCAGTCATGTCGTGCTCAGCCTCTGTGAGCGTTCTGCTGCAGGAAACTTGAGTTTGGGAATGGCTGCACAGATTGAATCTTCGCATTGAAGTGTCTGCTTGATCAATAATTACCGAGCAGCCATGATTTATCTGAATTGTAATATCTCTGAGAAGGAGGACCAGGATAGATTTAAGCAAATGATGTAATTATTTGATACATGATTTAATGTGTCCTGTTTAGCTTTCATTTGGCAAGGCACTGTGAAACACTTCTTGATCCCCTGTCAGCAGTGCCAGGGAGCTGCTGGTGCTCTCATTTCTTCCTGGCCCTTGTCAGTTTGCAGGACCAGGCCAATTACGTGGCACTGATCTCAGTGTGGGTGGGTTGACTGAGTGGGGCTCAAGGTGGTCAGTCCACAACTTCCTCATACTTATATTACTGGTCGTGGGTGATGGACGGGATGTGCCTTCATGGCATTAATCAAAATGTATTTCTGCACCTTATTCCTGTAGTAGAGATTTAGAAATGCACCAGTTCCTGGCATTTTCTTTTAAAACAATGTATCGCTCCCTGCAAACGTGACCTTTTGCGTTGTGAAAAGGGAAGAAAGTGATTACCTACTTCTTTTTGATGCATCTCAACATCAGGCTATTAATGATCCTTTTTCCTTCTGGAGTCTGTGGGTTGGCTTTCAGTGTGGTTCCTTTGGGTTGAGCACAGCTCCCGTAGCAGCAGCCTGGGGAAGCCAGGCAAGGAATGCCTTCCCAACTGTTGCGATGTCTGCTCCGCGGTGCTTGGAGACTTGTAAATAATGCTGTTGGATGTGGATGCTGCCAGATGTAGCACTTGATTTCTTTGTAGTGTTTACTCTTGTGAGAAAACAGTTTTGAGGTATCTCATTATAATTTAATCAAATCTGTACCTAGGGAGAGGCTAAAGGAAACAGTGTGGAAATAATGCGTAAGTTAATTTCTCCAGCTGTAATATTGGAATACGGCGATTCAAATTAATGCTAACTTTTTTAGGTTTTAGTAGAGAGTATTTTGCCTCTTGGCTGTTTTAACAGGCCTTTAATGCTATGTGAACCAAACCTGTAAATACAGATGTTTTTGCTTTCCTCCTTTCTATGCAAGTTTAATATCAAAGTGCTTAAGAATATAACAGTAAGGGAAATGATCCATGCAAATCTGGTGACTTCAGAGAAGCTGTCTTTATTTCTGCACGGTCTGTAAACTTCTGCTTACAGTTGCGGGCAATGATTCTGTCCCAGGCCTGGCTTCACTTGTGTAATTTCATACAGAGGTCTGCATGAAAGAGGGTGCTGGTCATTTGGGTGCGTGATTTACAGAAGCAGAAAGAAGCTGTTGAGGGATAAGCTACTGGCAAACTGAGAACTCGGGAGATTTTAGTTTACAGGATACTTGAGGCAGAGATTGTCTTGTTTACTTTTCTTTATGTAGTTTCAGCACTTGACAAATAATCTGCAGGCTAGTAACATTTGGTGTTAGCTCCTTAGCCTTGACTCTGATTAGGCATATTTTGGCTTTACAGCTGAAAATTACTTACATCTGCATTGCCTTCCAAAAACATTCCCACTCCACCCAAATTCTACGGTTGTGCTAATTGCTGGGAACAGCTTAATTTCAAGTTGAGCATCGTCCTGCAGAGCTCTTTCTCCTGGTAATAACTTCATTTCCCTTGCAGGAGGGAACACTTAGATGCCTGCATCTGGAGGTTTCTCATGTCTGTGCCCAATAATCAGGAAGGAGCAGCCTGCAGACCTGTGCTAAATGAGCTCGTGCTGCAAACCACGTCGTGTACTGTGATGGTCGAAACTGGCGATTCATGCTAGGCTTCTGAAAATGTTACATTCTTGCTTAGCATATTCCACAATTTAACATGCAAAGTGTTTTATGTCTACTTATTTCCACAGTCAGTCTTATTTTTTAAGTAACAGGATTAAAGGTATAATTGTAAGCCATTTATTTCATTTCAACTCTTTCATCATTGTGAAGCTGCTTGGGGAAAGTGGATGAAAATGGCTGTTTCCCCATCCATCCAGGCAGCACTGACATGGGATGAAGTTTCCCAGCTATTAGAATGTAGGAGTTGAAAACAAATTTGGTGCTCTAATAAGATGTTGGAACAGTCTGGACAGGGAGCTGGTGGGACTGAAGTGCTGCAGAAAGTGTTGGGAAATGGTGCCTTCCTTGTCACAGACTTCACTGAGGGGATGTTGTTGCTGCCCCTCATTCTTTGATCTTGAAATTCACGTGTGTGCAAGGACCACAGAGAGGTACAGCCTGTCCTGTTCTGAGAGCATTAGTTGGAACTGAGATGTGTGAGCTTCGAGTGAGCTGCCCTTCTCCTGCTGGTAGTGAATTCCAGTGCTCTCTTCTTGTGGCTTAAATGCATTCATCCCTCTTGCTGTCCCAAAAGCATTTAGATTGATAAACTCTTATTATTGAAATGACAACTCTGAAACATCTGGAAATGTTGAAGTCGGGATGTTAATTGGATATAATCTCTGACCTTAGTGTAGCTCAAGTAAAACATTTCACTGCAAAACCTGAAAAATGCACCTGATGCTGTTCTTTTTTAGTGGCAACGAGTTTCATATGACTGTCATGTCTTGTTCTGTGCTTTAAAGACTTTTTGTTTGAGCAGAATGATACATTCAGTAATTCATTCTCTTACATGACAGATGAGGCTAGCGATCTCTTTTAATAGATAGCTGCAAACCTGAGTAATTACAACTCCACTGGGAACATGCAACACACCAGTTCTCAGAGATTCTCTCAAAGTCTAATTTGACACCGAAGAATCCTGTTAGCACTTTGTATTCTATATTTTCTATGCTAAGCTGTTAATAAGTAGAACACTTTGACTAACAAATACATTGAGCTTAGGGAAATTTTCATCTATTTTTAGTGATTTACAAAACCAGAGAAGATTATTTGTAGGTGGTCCCCTCAGTGGTTGTTTCCTCTGTGGCACTGAATTCTTTGCTCGTGTGGCTTATGTGGTGATGCTTTCTGTGTCCATATGCTTTTAGTTCTCACTTGCCAGCAACTTTTGAATTCGGTGCTTGTTCTGGATGCACATAATAGGGAGAACTGATCCATAGATGCCAGTTTCCTATAACTGGCACGAAAGCAAGCAGTACAGAAGGAGAGAAATAGGGGAAGACAAGAGTACGAGGTTCACATGTCCTGAAAAACAGCAGACAATCCATATGAAAGATTAAGTGTTTGAATTCCTTAAGCATGGGGAAAACGTCAGTAAGGTGAGAAAGCAATCTTCGATAAAGGTTATGTGCCTGGGAGGCAGACCCATTGGTCGTGGTTCTGCTCATTCTGGAGGCAGAAGGAAGAAGCTGATGGTTACTTATTCATAAGTTAAGGAGAAAAGCAGTTCCTGGAAGGTGTACTTCCAGGCAGTTATTTCATCCTGTGAGCAGTTAATGATGAAAGTGTGCATTGCATAGGATCTAACACATAAATGTGGTTCCGTGTTGAAAGCTTCTGAAACTGAATTGACATGGCCTTTGTTAATTTTCTTCTCAATTTTCTCTTTTTTCTCCTTCTGTCCTAGTAGTCTTGGGAAGCTTCCCTTAGCTGGGAAACTAACATCTAGTGACCAGAAGATTATAGTTGCCAGAGGATAAACTGGATTTGACTTCATTAGTGCACAAATGATAAGTTTGTGAGGAGTTATTATAACATTAATCAACTTGATGGATTGGAAATATGACAGAACTGAAGCAGCGTGTAATATTAGTGCCTATTATTCTACAAATTATGTCTTCACCTACATTCGTAAAGCAGGAGTCATTGCCATACACATTACTCCTTTTCTCCTCTTGCACAGGCTTGTGGTGTCCCCTCAGTGACTTCTTCCTCTGTCCCCAGCAGGTTCTGGCCTCTCCGAGCTGCACATTTTGGCCTTGCAGCAGTTGTGGGGCTGGTCTCTGATTTTAGCTCGTCCCTCATCAGCCTGGACATGAAGAACTGAAGGCTTTGGTTCCAGGCCTCTGAGCACGTGGCCACCTTGTCCATGCGTGTGTGCTTGGAGTTGGGAGCTCCTCTGGAGACTGGTAGATGCTGAGTGCAGGGCTGCTGTGCTTTCTTTCACACAGAACTGCTGAATTTTGGAGTTCAGATGTCCAGATAAGAGAGGCTGAGATTTTTATGTGACTGTTTGTTCTTGTTTCATTTACTTGTCAAAAGACAAATTTTAGCTCACAACCGTGTGCTAGATGAGTGGGTGCAAAGGTGTAAAACTGCCCATGTGCTTTCCTTCTCTTTAGCTTGGTGTGTGCTCCTGTATATACTAAGATTGGTGGTAAAAGCTTCATATAATGAGTGACCGAGTTAGGGTCAGATCCTCAGCAAATACAGTTTGTGAAAATCTGTATTTGATCAGTAGAATGTGGGAGGAAATTGTGAGCAGATAAAGGCCAGCAAGTTACAAAAACATTCTGCTTGTGTTTTGGTTTATAACGCAGATGCAGAATGCCTTTGCAGTTGTGTCTAGTTGGACTGTGTGTGCCAAGAGGCTGTGATTTGTATTGAGGGCTGCCTGGAGCTTAATGCCAAGATCAGACTGGAATTAGTGTTTGAACTTCTTGAAACAGACTTAGCTCTCTTGTTGGAAAAAGAAAAGTTCATTTAATTTTTGTGGGCCTGAGACATGTCAGCCACGTGCCTGTTCTTCCAGCGTGGGACAGAATCCAAGAACTGGATGTAAATCTGGCACGGCGATCTACAAACAGGCAAAAATTATGGGTGGAAATGGGCACATGCGATTTGGAGTTCTCAGTGCCATTCTGGGCATGGAAAAAGGATGCTCTCTGTTTGCTGGCACGGTGGGGTGTTGCCATGTACAAGAGCAGTGTGCCTTTGTGGCTTACTTCTGTAAGTGTTCCAGAGGTCAGCACTGTAAGTTTGCTAAAGTACAGCACTAGCTTTCTTAATTTCCTCATTACTTTTGTTCTTGCAAGATTTGAGTGGATCTGAAGAAATGTATTTTAGATAAATGATTTTGAACGCTTAAGGTTGCAGTACCGCAGATGATACCTAGTCTCTCTTTATTCCAAGAAGTAAATGTACTTCCATCTCAAGAATTTTTACTCCAGGGCAAAACTTTAATGGAGGGGTGTAAAACCAATAACTGCTACAATAAAACATAAAACATTTCTTCCTGACAAGTAGAGGTGATTAGTTGCTTTCTCATGCCCCTGCTAGTGTGGCTTTGGTAAGCTCTGTGCCTTCATGTTAAAGGTAGCGACCTTTGCGGGACTGCGCAGAGTGATACAAGCTTTCCAGCTTTGTTACTTCCATACATGTTTCCACATCTTCGGTATTTTCTTGGAGCTTGAGGACCAAGGTACAAATGACCTTACTGAAGCTGGTGGCAGAATTCTGTTTGAAGCACGCATAGTTATTTAGACACCTCATTGCTTTAAAAAGTAATCTTTGTGAGGCTAAAATACGACATACCTAGTTGGGATCAAATCCAGGTTTGAATTGGTATCTAAGAATAGATTTCTAAAATGAATTTAACAAAGAATGTAACAGAGACATCGCACGCAATACAATGACCCATCCTAATGCTAATGTAATCGGTGCTCATTAGCAGTTTATTCTTTTTGCCTTCCCATAAATTCATATGGAATATGATGAACTGCAACAGTTCTCAGTTGGAAGCTGTCATTGTCTTCTGTTTCTTTGCTTTGCGACTGATGGTGCAGGTGTTGTTAAATGAATATTGCCACTGCAGTGCCAGGGCTGGCCAGTGTTTAATTTAAGGCAGGAGGCAGCCCGGGTCTTGGTGGGGTTCATCTTGTGCCTGCACACTTCGCTCTTTGGGTACGGCATCAGGCCAGTCGGGCACAGAGCTCTTCCATTTCCCCGGAGCATTCTTCCTGTCTGGTTTTGAGGTTCCTGCTTCTCTCTCTGTGATTTCTTCTGTTATTTCCAGAATTCATTGTTTCGTACCTTAATAAATAATTGCTCAAGTGGCCAGAGTTGTGACGGGAATGTGCACAAGGATGCCCTATGGCAGAGGAAGCTGGCTGCTTTTGCTGTGTGGTGATTGCGAAGCCATTCTGCAACATAGCTTGGGTTTTAGCTTTGTCTGCGACGTTTAGTTTTGAGGCTTAATTTTCTGCCCTGTGTTGCGCCCCTACGAGCAGAAGAGAGTGGGAGGGAGACATCTCAGGGCAGGTCACATCTCACGTCAGCTCTTTGCAGTTTGTGTTCTGCTCTAGGTAATGTTTGTGTTCTGTTAGCATCTGCAGTGCGTTGTTGTTTGGCTTGCCTAATTAATTCCTCTTCTTTCCGCAGCCGCAGAGCCTTGGCCTGAAAATGCTGCGTTGTATCAGCAGCTGAAGGGTGGGTACGCTTTTTGCAATTAGTAATTACTCTATTTTTAAAAACCTATTAAATGTGCTAGAAGATAATTAACTGCGAGGAAGCACAGCAACTGTTAAGAGCCCTTTGTGTTGTTTGTCTGGTCAGAGGTTTGAGCTACGCTTACATCTGCCAATATAAACCAGCTATTCATGGCCTATAAGGTCCTTGGTTTATTATTGACTCATTATATTGGCTGCTGTAGGCAGTGTAAAATGATGTGGTTGCAGGCACAGTTGGCAGATTTACTGCACCAATAGCTGAGGCAGCAGATTTTTGAAGTCTTGTGGTAAAGTGGGCTCTCAGTAAAAAGGAACTGTTAAAATGTATAGGCTAGGATGGTTCAGGCTCCCTTTAGCAGCTCTTCATATATCATCAGATCACATTATGGCCCCCATTTGGGGCTCAGCAGCCTGCTACAGTTGTCAGAAGACTGCAAAGTAATGAAGACTAATAGGTAGCAGCCCTAGTCTTCTAAGCATGGAATTTTTATTGCAGTGAACTTGTCATCTTTCTTTTGTGTGACAGACCTAGACACAGTGCGCAGTATTAACTGCAAGCCGTTTTTATAGCTTTCCAAATGCTTTTACTTTTTAGCCAGAGGAGTTATGAAGATGCGGTTTTATTTAACTTTGATTAGAAGAAGAGTAATTGGCACAAAGCTCAAGTGTTTGGTTTTCAATTGTGAGCGTTTTTATCGTACGTCGCTGGTAGTGTATGATAAATGCAATTGCATTTGCAGGAGAAATATTCCTGGTACTTTAAAAAAAATATAGCAGGTTTTCTAGCCTAGCTCCATAACAATTATACATTTGCTCCTTCTTTTGCATGTAAGCAATGCAACTCGGGGTGACTTACAGTTGTGGGTGAATAGACATGCTTTTTGTAATTGTGATTTTTCTTTTTTCTTTGAACAGAAGACCAGATTTTGCTCTCTGATAATGCAGCTTCCCTTGCTGTTCAGGTAACGTCATCTCTTCTAAACTAAAGATGTTATTTCTGTTTTAGGTTCTGAATGATTTTCTTTTAGCTACAATGTCTGTATTTACCCAAATGAATAATTTAAGAATTAATCATAAGCAGTGTGTCTGATGTGCTTCGTGTTGTCATTGAAGTGCCAGAGCCGAAAGGACACGTGGGTTTGGGTGTTCTTTCCAGAGTGCTTGTGCTTGTATTTATGCTGTGTTTTATCGTACGGTATCTGCTTATCTTCCTGATCTGGGACCCTGTGGGGTGCCCCTGTTGTCAGCTGGGTGCCAGTTCCCCTTGTAGCCCCCTGTATGATGCTTGCTGCTATTTCATTCTCAGACCTACTGCTGCCCCCAGCTCCAGGCAGATGTGCTGTGGGCATCAAACCTCCATGTGTCTCTGGTGAAATTGAGGAGAGCTTTCATATATACGTAGTAGAGATCCAATGTGGTTTGTAGAAATAGTCCATATAATTGACAAATTTGCATCTCTAACTGACTTAAAAGCACCTCTGTGGCTGTGAAGTCTGTGTAAACTCCATTAACCTGTTAGGTTCAGTCACCCCAGATCTCGAGGGAATGTGCTCCCATTAGCAGAGAGGGTCAGGCTATCAGAAGTGGTGGTGGGCAGGATGTCTGTCAGGTTCCTGTTCAAAGTAGCTTTGCTGCTGCTTTGTGTAGCAGGGAGCTGCACAGTTCCCCTGCTTCTTGCTTTGGTGTGTGGTCTGGCTTGGCTGCTGTCAGCCAAGAGCTAGGGGTCTCTTAGGGCTGTCCAGGGGGTCACTTCTCATTTAGCCTCGTGGGACACTGGAGACTGTAACTGACATTATTGGTAAAAATATTGGGATTATATGATCATATTAACTACTCACTGGATCTCTAACATTTTTTCCTCCCAGTCTGGCAATGTAGGAAATATCTGTAAGAGTAAATTCTATCAGAACAAAAGCTATCTTTGTCTTGTGCTAGAAAAATGAGTCATCTTTGATATATCAAATAAATGGGGCAATTTTTTTTTTTTGGTTGGTGTGTTTTATATTGTGTCTCATAATAAAGCAAATAAGTGCTTTTGTTGCTCCCTTGATTTCAGTGTTCCTTTTTACTCCAGAATCCTGTATTTTTTGTGGTTCTTGTATATTTTCTTGCCATGTAGCAATGCACATAGGTGTGGCTTGCATTAAAAAACACACAAACAAAAGAAACAATAACATAACCCTAAAATTTCCTTTCCTAATGCATCATTTTACTTTACTGTATCCAGCCCATTGTTATCCTACACATGTCACTTAGATGATAAATTAACTATAATATATTAAAAACGCTTGTTTTTCTTCAATATTCTCTAGCTGGACAGCTGATAGTAGCCATGACTATAAATACAGCTCTGGTAGATATCTGATCTTCAACTTTATAGAATAATTTTCTATTGGGGAATCATATCTATTTAGAAGAACCTGTGTAACAAGGTTGTGACTGTGAAAGAATAGTTATCCTTGGTGTATGCAATCCAATTTGAAACGCGAGGAGCTGTAGTTATGTGTTACCAGCTAAGAGATCAGAAAGCTGTGACTAGACCAGTGTAGTTTGCATAAGGAAATTGCTGCATTCCTCTGGTTCGGAAATGACATTTTATGCTGATAGGAGCCTGTTCATCTTTTTACTGGATATCTTTCCCTCCTGCTCCCCCTTCCCTGAGGAGTAAATGGGAGCAGTGGATAGGAGGAGAAATAGGAGCTGGTACCTGGGGCTTTTTTTCCCCCACAGTTGCCATTCCCTTTCCCCTGTTAGGGATTCTGGGCACATGACTATCACAGAGCAGGGCATGGGTTGGTCATGGCCTGATGAACTTTCATGTGATGGAAATGCACTGGAATTTTGAATGCGTCTGCTCAAAAGAGCGTGTGGAGTCGGCAGCCATCAGGTCCCTAAGGAACATGGTTCATGTGGGGACACTGGTTGTGCTGGAACTGGTCCTCTGCATCTTTCTCCAGTCCCCTTACAACAGCCCTGTGTTACACTGCTCTGAAGTAGCTCTTGGAAAACAGATACACAGAGAGTTACATCTAAAATAAGGAAAAAATCCAAGGCCATAGGAAGTAGCCACATGCAGTGCAAGTGGGGAGGTCGGAGTATGCTGGGTATTGCTGAGCAGCTGTATTGGTGGTGTCCTCAGTAGTTAACAAATAAACAAATGCCTTTTCTCTTGTGGAATCTCAGCTGATCCTGGTGGGTTGGTTTGTTGTTTTTTAATTCCTCTTCTACCCATGTTCTCTAATTCTTCTGTCCTCTTCTACCGTTGTTCCTGGAAACACGCCGAGTGAAGAATTCCTTCCTCTTTTCCAGTGTGCAGATTCTTTGAATTTGCTGAAAATGCAACATCACTAGAAATGAGCTAGTGCATTGTCTCATGTACTACTTGGTGTTTGCACTCCTTGCTTGAAGGATTTTATTATATGGTCCTGTTGAGAAGGAAGGCTGCAGAACCTTGATATTGAATGCAGTGCTATTTTCACTTCAGGGGAATTACTGCTTTGCCCTGATTTTAATCTCAGCAATGATTTTCCAGCTTCAGGAATGAGAACGTTGCATTTAGAATGAAGACTGTTCTTCTCGTGAGATGCTTGGCATTGTTCTCGTTAATGAATATACATATACTTCCTGGGCACTGTGACTCACAGTTAAAAGCATTCTCCCCTTGTTTACTGTACAGCTTCCAAAGTACAGCATTGCTGCTTATCAGTCTTGCCATTCTAAAAAAGTCACCAAAACTCAGAATCAAACACACAGCTATAATTCAACCCCTGAGCAGCTCCACTTTTAAAGGAGGTAGAGATGGAGTTACTATTTAAAATGATAGCCTGAGAAATTGAGATTTATTATGTCATACTCGGGTAGTGTAAGAACACATTTAACAAATTGATACTATCTTTGCTTTAAAAAGCTGCTTCATTTCAAATTCAGTAGATTGCTATGCATTCCATTCTGTGAATAATTACAAGGAGCTCAACGGACTGCTGTTGGAAATCTAATACAGAGGTGTGGGCCTTTTTGTAAGGAAGGGGCCATCCTAGGAATTCTGAGGTCTTAAACTCAGATTTTTGTACAGCTTCTACCTGCTGTGTCCTGTGTTTAAGACAAATTCTGATTTGGAAGAGAACTGTGCATGCTGGGAATGCATTTATAGGGGTTTCTGGTTATCATTGTCAGATCATGGGTAGGAGACAGGGGAAAATGAAAATTATGAATGCTCATTCTCAGTGATAAAATGCTGTCTGTATTTGCAACCAGTTTATTATTATTTACTATTATTTATTTACACTTGTCAGCAGTTCCCTTGAGGCGCAGCTCTGCCTGTTGGTTCTGTAAGTGTGGTGTCTTCAGGCATTTGCCACCCATGGGCCATCAGAAGATTGCATGTGTATAAGCTTCTGAGCACAGTTTCTTGCAACAGGATTTTTCAGTGAGTAATTGCATTCCTCTCCTCACTGATGAGGGTGTTACCTCACCTTGGCTGGCTCTTACTTTGCTCACCCGTGGTGGCAAAGGCCACCAACTCGTGCAGCCATCCTGATGGGAGAGCAGTCTGTGGTTGTGGCACTGAGGGACGTGGTTAGCGGGCATGGTGGGTGTGGGGTGATGGCTGGGCTTCATGACCTTGGAGGTCTTCTCCAGCCTTTGTGATTCTGTGGAGTTAAGATGTGGATTACGGTTGCTTCTGCAAAGGTTAGTTGTTAGAGCCGAGGACTTCCAGATGGTGAATTAGGTCTGGTGTGTGTGTTGCTATGTTTATGCGTTAGGATGCTGCTGCATTTGTAGCTGGATTGGTGGATTACATAGATAGGTGGATTACAGTTTTTTCATCTACTTTCAGCCGCAAGCTTGGACTAAAACTAAATAACCGTAGCAGACGGTCTCAGTGTGAAGCAGAGGGCCTGCCCAGGCCCCGTCCCCCGGCTGTACCTGGTGCAGGTGAAGGCTGGTGGGGTTGGGGCAGGGGAGGGGACAGTGGGCGCACACAGCTGTGCTCTGCTGGCCTGCGGCTGCAAGTACAGCGGCAGCATCTCTGCGTGCTGCCCCAGCTTGTCGGGGGGAGGAATGCGAGCATTTCGGCTGCCTCTGTCATTACAGACTCTTCTGAAATATTTATGCGGGTAGCGGTGGAGTCTTGCTTAAAAGGCTGTCAAAAATGTTCACGACTGTGCAAATTCTCACAGCTGTCCCGAGGTTATATAGCCAGCAGCTCATTACGTTAAGATATGTATTAATTGCTTGTGCAATTGATGTCCTTGTAAGTGATCTTAATATATTCCAGGAAAGTGCGTTTAGAATTGTCTGTTCTTAGTCCTGAATGACAGAAGGATGTTTGGGCAATTTAAAATTGTGTTACATAGACTAACTGCTTATTTACTTCAACAAGTAATCAAATGAATGTGTAAATCACTCATGATTAATTGCTCTCTACACATTTGTGATTTTTTTTTTTTTTTTTTTGGTGTATGAATTGTGGTTTGGTTTTTCCCTAGACAAAATGTGAGGAGAAATGTGAACTTGTTGCTGAGGTTGAACCAAGGCTGAATAGAGAAATGAGAATCTGACCTTTTTTTTTTTTTTTTTAAGAGAATAAAAACTGGAATTCTTCACCATGAGAAATGCAATATCAACATAATCAATCTGGCAGCATTATGTTGTAGCTGAAAACATGCCTAAATCCCAAGCCGTAGAGGTACTGTTTGTGAGTGAAACATCTTTCATATAGTTCTAAGATGAAATTACCCCTGAATGAATAGCATCTTCATTTATCTTCAAAACCTCTGTGCTACCACTGAATCTACTCCTTCCACATTCTACAACAAGAATTACATTATACCATTAGAACAGTGCTGTGCCGCAGTGTAAAATAGATTGTTTTGGAGAATGAACGTGGCTTTGCTATAAATTATGTTCACAGGTACAAAGGAATTTGTTATTTTGTTTAAAATAGTCACAAATGTAATTAAGCTCTTAATTTATGTTAAACTACAAATGTGGCCATTACCATAACTGGATTAGGAATTTAATCTGTCACTCAAAGGATGATACTGAGCAGTTTTCATTTATAACCTTAGACATACTATTTCGGTTACAGGGTCTGCAGCTGTTTGATATGAAAACTGAATTATTCTGTGGATTTGTTCATGGTTTTTAATTTTAAAATGCATTCCTGCAATAAAGTAGAGAATAACTCTTCAGTTGTCGTCACATATTGTCCTTTGTCTGCTCATGAAATAGTGCAAGAATGAAAACAAAATGCCTTTTCTCTTTCTTCACAGCAGTATTATGCGGGTGCACTTAGAAGTGCTGCTGAATAAGAGATGCCTGCAATGGATTTCTTTATTAAAAAACTAATCATGAGAATGTCTTCTTCAAATGAAGCCTGCAGTGTATGCCATCTGAAAACAGTGTTCCTTGTGTGGGGATATAAGTTGTGAACTATTTGGGACTTAGCATAAGCAATTTCATTCTTCCCTCTGATCTTGGAAACTGCAATCTGGATACAATTTACATCAAGTTATAACTCATTTTTAATGAGTGTGTGTGTTTGCTCTTTTGCATTATTCTGAGAGGGGACTGGAGGGGAAGAGGAGAGCGTTGTGATGGAGCTCTGATGGGCTGATTTGCTGCCTGATGGGTGTTGTGCTTCCAATCGACGTCCAAACAGTCTGGTCTTTGGGGAGGGCAAAGAGGAAGGGAGAGTGAGGGCAAAGCTGCTACATAAACCAATTAACCAAGGGAATAAATACAAAATCCCCCCTCCCTTCTCTTACTCTTTCCCATTGTACTTCATGTGCAGTCATTTTCCATTCTTGTCATCACAGGAAGACAGGATGGCATCACTTTTGTACTGTTTGGAGGGCAGCAGCACAGAGCTGGAAATGTCATTTCTGGGAGAGGAGGGGAGGGCCAGGGTATCTGAGTTCTCTGCTTCTGGACCTTGGCAAAGCAGTACTGACTGTTTTTTTTTTCAGTAATTGAAATCCAACATGCTATTTACATTCTTAATTTGAAATTGGGTAAAGTATAAGAAAACAAAGCAAGCCTTCAGTTTGTTGTGTCCTGTAAGCTACACTGTTGTTGTAAGTGTACTCAGTAATTTTGTCAGGAGGTGTGCCTGCCATTATTGTCATGAATGATATGCACAGCATTGTCGATTACTTTTCTAACAAGCGTCACCTCAAAGCCTCTTACCAAATATTTTGGAATGAGGTGACTGTCTCCTTGTACTGAGCTCTAGTGAGGCTGCATCTTGAGTAGTGTGTTCAGTTTGGGGTCTCTCACTATAAGAAGAACCCTGAGGCCCTGGAGGCTGTCCAGAGAAGGGCATTGAAGCTGTGAGGGGTCTGGGGCACAAGTCTTGTGGGGAGCAGATGGGGGAACTGGGATTGTTCAATCTGGAAAAGAGGAGGCTCGCGGGGGGGGACGTTGTTGCTCTATACAACTGTCTGAAAGGATGTTATGGTAAGGCAGGGGTTGGACTCTTCTCCTGCGTAAGTAGTGGTTGGATGAGAGGGAATGGCCTCAAGTTGTGCCAGGGGAGATTCAGGTTGGATATTAGGAAGAATGTCTTCACTGATGGAGTGGACAGGCACTGAAATGGGCTGCCCAGGGAGGTGGTGGAGTCACCGTACCTGGAGGTACTCAAGAAACGGAAGTGTCCTGAGGTGCACAGAGGCAGAGGAAGCTTTGTAGACTCAGTGCTTTCTGTGTGGAAGAAGAGAGATGTAGCATTGCTACAAAGATATTGTTCATATTTCTCCTTTTCTTTCCCAGATGCCAGAAGAGAATGTGATGCTATAGGTATGGAGACTGGAAAAGCATGAGAATGGGGGTTGGTTAGCCTGCAGGGGAGAGCAGAGCATGTGTGGGAGAGATGATGACAGACTCCATTAAACCAAATCTTTATTTTTAATATCTTCATCTGTTTTTCACATTAACCTCATCCAAAGAAAGGACACGTTTTGTTCTAGAAATAACTTAAAGGTTTTTGTAGAGGACATTATAATGACCAAAGTTACTAACCCAGATTATCTTCCTAGTTTCTGCTTCGGTTGTTGGCAAATGTCAATACCTATCAAGAAAGTCAGGCCCTTGTTTCTAAGTTTACAGAAATGCACATAACCAGTGATTTGCATGGATAAAAGAGGAGGTCTTGTTGATACCAGGGGAATAAACTCAGTTCTTCCCAACCTGAGATTTTATTACACTCATAAAAGCAGTGTTAACTAGTATGAGCCATGAAATTGCTCGGGCTTTTAAAATAAATGAGTACTTTGGTTTGATTTCCTTCAGCTGTAGTTACTTTGGTATATTTATGCTTGAATTGTTTCCTTTGCTGGTATAAAGTCTGCTGGGCAGCTGTCTCTGATCTTCTGCAGTGTGGACAAAGGGAAATAAGAATATCAATCCCTCATCTCTCCTAATCGATCCTAGTAATTAACTCTTTTGGGTAGGTGTTAAGCAACTACTCTGAGGTTCTTGTGTGAGAATCCAAAGTGCTGAAGGAGATTCACGTTGTGGATTCGCTCTGTTTGTACTGCTGCAGTAATTTTTCTTTTTCACAGAGGACAAAGAGAGAGAGGGGAATTCAGTGCTTTTCTTTAGAATTAAAAGCACCTTTGGGGGCTGACAGTTCGGCTGGGGCTCCGCTGGTGTCAGGTTTCTGGTTGTGCTGTTACTGTCTCACTCACCAATTTTTTAGGTGAACTTTTAGAGGGGTTTGATTAACTAGCTTGTGTGTTACTTGGAATTCAGTTGGCCCCTTTCAGCCTCTTTTAAAGTTCATCAGCCAAATTTATGATGTTGACAATGATCTCTGATGTCCTGGAATAAGTCTGGGCCCTTGATCTTTCAGGTCGCTCAGCTTTTGATGCCGTGTCTTTGAAGAGGTGTTGATATCTTCATAAATCTCAGCAGAACCACCCTGGGGTGGCTGCAACCTTCCCTCTCGCCCTTTGCTCCCACAGCACTTGGAGCACTGCCGTGCCGGGGGCTTGCTCAGATCGTGTGTGCCAAGTACGGAGGGAGAAGGAGGTGTTCTGAGCTGTGTTCCACTGCGTCTGTTACCAGGACTGGAAACCTCATGGTCTGATGCTATCTGCACACCAAGTGTGCTGGTACGAAACATTCTGACCACATTGTGAGTGGTCAAAAAGGGAACGTATCCTCCCTTGATCGCTGGGCTGAAATGTTAAACAAGATAACGCTTCACAGACACTGCTGCTTTTGTCTTCTCTGTCCTGTGTTCCCGCTGTAAGATTCCTAAAATCTCTGCCAATTTTCACCTGAGTTTGTGCCACAGAACAGTTGCTGTCTGACATCGAATTCTTCTAGCTGAGCACATCAGGAAAGAGTTTGAGGTTTTCTGGCAATGAGTGTTCATAAGAATGCATTGGTCAGAGCCATTGCCAATGTCTTTTCTAAAAGAAATCATGAATATTTGAGCATTCGCTGTGCCTAGGAGTGAAGAACTACCTGTGTCGTTAGAACCAGCAGTTTTGAAAGCTTTTCATGTTTATGTCAATAAAAGAAGGTAGGTATGCCTGTGGTGATGCAAGGCCTGTTTCTTAGGCTGAGCCCTTATGGTGAAAGCTCACCGTGGAGCTTTTGCCCTTCTTTTTTCTGCACAAGAATATTTAAGGGGCGCTTGAGATGGATAGGTCATGCTTTTTGGGTACAGATGTGTGCTAAAGCATACTGGTGTTTTGATTCCCCAGTCTTGCAACTTTTCAAACAACAGCAGTTCTCCACTTCCGAAGGATTTTTCTGGTTGTTTGTGCTTTGGTGAGTATTTCAGGGGCCTTTTTTAAAGTTTGCAGAGGATATGCTGACTGGCTTCTAAGCTTGCTAGAATCTGTTTATTACACAGAGTACTGAACGTTTTATTGTGTTCAGTGAAAATTTGTTTCCATGTTAGAACTCAGTTCTAGCCCAGCTTCCTCTCTGCTCTTTTCTTTATTAAGTGCTAAGAAGGCACAAGGATCCAGCATGTTTGCAGCACTGAGATGTCCAAATGTGTTCTCCATCACTTTCAGGCAGGCCAGAGACCGAGGTAGAACTTCCCTGCCAAGTATTAGAGAGGTCGATGTTCCTTGGTCTGTGGATGTTTATTGTGGAGGAGGAGGGAGGAAGGAACGTTCAGATTTCTGCTGAACTCTTGGCTGAACTCTTTACACTAAAAAGATTTTGTTTATAATTTAACCTCAATACTGAGGAATGCTTTTCACAGACACAAGCCGTGTTTTTGGTAGAAACTTTGTACTGTGGAGGAGCCAATGTACAGTGGACAAGAATTTGCCAAAGCAGCTCATATAACCTGACTGCTCTGTGCTGGCATATCTCATTTTTGTTGCACCGATGTGGAAATGTAAAAATAGTCCTGTACTTCCTTTTGCTTGACTGTGTCTCTGCGCTCATGAGCTTTTTAGTTATTCATGTGTTCCAGCACAGATCAGACATTCTCATCTGAACCAGCAGTGGGAACAGTACATGGCGGCCTTAAAATTCATCTCAAGCTTAATACAGAATTGCAGTGAACTCGGTGCCCCATTTGGGCAGAGGACACGATGCATATAGTAATAGCTGGAACAGTCTGCACCGGCGCTGGAGCCCCAGAGCCAATAGGCAAAGGAGGAGCTGCAGCACTGAGACAGTGCCTTATGTTCCTGCTTAAGAATTATTCCTTTGGGTTCTTACTGCTTGCACGGAGTTCGGGAAGCAGAGCCTACAAGAGCATTGAGTTCTGGTGGTTGTGCACTTGGAAAGTGTGATGTTGTCAAATGTGGCCAGTGCCCTGTGTTCTCTGTGGGTGATGGTTGCTGCTATAAGCAGTTATAGGGGTGCTGGTTGGGATGAGGTTTGGCAATCTAACGACCAGCTTATTCTAGACTAGGTCAAAGTTCTGAGCATTTGGCAGAGGTGCATCGACTTGTGGATGTGTACTAATTGGCTCCTGAGCAGTACTTTCAGTTGGGGTTAGGAAGAAATCAAAAACTCAGGTTACTGGTGGATTTTGCAGAGCCTCTTGGGTTCAGAGGCCCGTGCTCCTGTCAGCTGCAATCATTGTCTTTAGCAGCTGTGACCATAGCTCCCTGCTTTAATTTGGGGTTTGGGATTACTTAGGTCATCTGAAATAGTGAGAGCCAAGTGATGTAATGGGTTGTGGGGTTCCTGAGTTGATTGGAAGAGGCATTGCAAGGGAGCAAAGCTTTTGGCTTTTGTTCCCTGGTACTGTTAGCATCAGTGCTTGGGTTAGAGTTTGGGAACAAAGCACCTGAGGAGGAGAGGCGTGGTTTGTTTGTTTGCTTGGTGGGTACTACAGAAACCACCAAATTAGGAACAGGGCTGATGTTGATACTTGTTAATGCCTGGTGGTCTTAGATAGTGCAGAGGTGCCCCTCTGCCATGGGCACTGATTTCCTAAATGTAGTTATTTATGGCTGGGTCAGGTTCTGGGAGCCTGTGGCAGGGCTTTGCTGGATGCTGCGTACCTTGTTTCCTTCGGTTTTCTACCTCCTCTCCCAAATGAGGCTGAAATGTAAATGGAGTACATGTTGTTCAGGCTGGGATAGCTGTTTCCAAAACAGGGTTTAAAAGTATGCTGTGCTGTTTGCCTTCCTTGAAGATCTTGGCATTTTGGATTTGGTCTGCTTGCTTACAGTGAATGCAGACCATGTTCTGTCCCTCAACTTACAGCAGCCTTTTTCTTCATAGTTAGTGACCTTCATGGTGTAGGCTTTAGTTTCCAGCCACAGTGGATAAAAAGGTGCGATGTTGGAATCTGGAGTTCTGACCTTTCTATTGGCAAAGACAAAACGAATGAAAGGACTTCAGCTGAGTTGTGAGAGACTCTGGAGGTTAAGATTCCTTGTTTCCACGATACAACTAAATTGCATTTCTTGATATTTTGCTATTTAAACAGAAACACATTGGGGCTTTTGTAGCAATGGCAGCTGCTGACAACAATGGGTATCCCAGTGAGAATGTTTGAATCCAGGGTTGGAGATGAAAGGAACAGTAAATCGATCACTTGCACTCACAGTTCACGTGCAGTAGAGGAAATAAATAAAGCAGACATGCTCACAGAGTATTGTAAAGCAAAATTTCTGATGACTGTTCCGATGTGGGAAGGTGCTGTGTGTCTTTGCTGTGTTACACAGCGTCAGCTTGCTTAGCCAGCTTCAGCCACAAGAAGTACGCACTGTGATTTTCAGGAGGAGCAGAACGTCACTTAATTTCTTGCAGCTACAGCACTGCTTCTTTGCATCTCTTAAGAGTGTGTGTGTGGGGGAGAATCTTAATTAGAGAAATTCCAGCCATTGACTGGATGATAAGCAATTGTCTGAAGAAGTTAGAAAACCTTGGTTTCCTTTTTTTGTTAGAAGCATTATGCAAGGATGTGTACTTGGTTGGTGCCTGCTAACAGTTTGCTAAGATGTAGTCAAATGTATCTAGAAGAAGGCATTTGTTTGTCACTGGTGTATTAATGCTCTTTCAATGCTTTGTTTCCAGGCCTTCTTGCAGATGTGCAATCTGCCAGTTCGGGTGGTTTGCAGGGCCAATGCAGAGTACATGTCCCCATCTGGTAAGTGCGGCCTTCATTTAGATTACTGCATTACACCTCCATTTTGGTACCATGGCAACCGTGCCTTCTCTCGCTGATAACAGGCGGTCAGCGCTGCCCTGTGCGGGGCCTTCCCCCTCCTCCTGTTCCTTTCCCATAAGCAATTAGAACAGTTACATGTCAACTAACAGTGGTACAACACGGAACCGAGGCTGTGAACGCAGTACGTCAGTGCAGCTCAAATCTCTGGTGGCAATCTTCTCTAAAAGGCCTAAGCAGAAAGACTTACATTTCCTAGAATGTCTCTATTCTGCATCCAGGGAATATTCCTGCCAATCAGCGAGTGCTGGTATATTCTCCCATATGTGAGAGGGTGAGAATACTAGAGAGCCTCTTTTGTTACCTTACCTGAGAGATAATGGCCAGTATGTAAATACAGGGCGAAAATGAAGAGTGAGTGCATTGTCAGCTGAGGGTGACAGGTGATTTTAAACCTTTCTCTGATAAAGGAGACTGTCTGGGGAAAAAAACAACCAACCAAACGAAAACACCCCAAACCAGAACCCCACCAAACCTACCAACAATAAAGTCACCGTATGAAGCGTACAGTCTGCTTTCTGCTGAAGGTGACTGGTTGCCTAAAATTTCCCAGAGCCTGGTTCCAGAAGGTTGCCTAAAACCCAGCGGGAGCTGCTGACTGCAGGGCTCTCCAGTCTGGCAGTCCTTGCACTCCTTCCCAGTGTTTTGTTGCAGAAGGAGGTGCTTCTTTGCCAGTTGCCTGCCTCTAGCTGATGCCTGCCTGTCAGCATGGCTGCCACCCGTATTGCTTCTGTTGCTGCTGGTATTGCAGGCAAAGCAAGTGGAAACAGAGTAAAAGCTAGCCAAACTTTGGAGTTATATATGTGATATATAAATAAAGGCTGTGTTGGAAAGCCGAATGTCTGCACAGAGGAGCTTCTTAAGTGTGCAGCAGCAGGACAGATGGCAGCCCTGTGCCCTTTGCCTCCCCAGCCCATGGCCACACTTGTGGGCACCTGATGTGTAATTTTGGTCTGACCCCTTCTTCTTTCTGCTGGCTGAAGAAAATGAGCACAAAGGGAACGGATACCAGCTCAATTTTAAACATAGCTACACATGCTCTTTTTGCCCTTACTCCTGGATTTTTATTCACTTTCCCAATTGTCTTTCTTTACAATATTTTGATTCTGTAAGAATAATTCAAAACAGGTTTTTAATTGCTGTCCACTCCTCTGCCACCAACAGTTTCACGACAGCAGTAGACAGATGTGTATCTCATCTTTTTGGGGTGAAGGTTATTTACCTCACAGTCCACATAATGAGAAAATCCATTACGAGGGAGTCAGAATTGGAGCACCAGAGGGCTGGTTGTTGTGTGTGAAGTGGAACCTGATGGATATTGTGAAGCTCTGGAGCTCAGAGGGGGCTGTGTTTTCTTTCACAGTACGCAGCATACGGACGCAGTGCAGCCTTTGGTATGGTGCACTTCTTTACCCTGAGGCCAGCTGGGCCAGTGAGAGTGAATCTCAGGGTAAAAATAAAGACTGGATGTGCTGTGAGCATGAACTCCGTGTGAACTAGGCCAGCAGTAGCTTTTATGTCAGTGGAAAGGAATGCATGTATTGCTAATATGTTTGGAGCTGGGCAGGTATTGATCTTGCTCTTCAGGCGTTTTGTAGAGAGCAGAGTTTGCCCACAGTGAGACAGGAAAGTAAGAGTGTGCTGTGTCCCACTGCACTGGGCTGCTTCTTTGCTGTATTTGGTCGTGAGGGCTTTCTCAGTAATACAAACTGCCCAGTGCATGTCTGTCTTGTGGCCAGTTTCAGTCATGTAAATAATCATAAACATTTAGTCTTAAATTTACACAGTACTTAAGATTGATGTTTGTCATTGCAGTTGATTGAAGAGTTAGAAAATGAGCAACGTGATTAGGGTGGGTTGAAGGAAGAGGAGCCCTCAGCTCTCCTTTATGAGCTGGTCCCAGTCACTGGAAATCTAGGAGGATAGGAGGAGAGAGAGACAAGATCCAGCCTTGCTGAGTGTGCATTTTGCTTTCTCCTCTTGCTTTTCTGGGCTCGGTGCCACATCTCCCACATTCATTTCAGCAGCCCTTTCCCTGCTCGTGGGTTGGAAGGGAGGGTGGGAACGTCTTCTTGTCAGACTGTCCGAGGGCTCAGTCTGATTGCCTGGGATTTCCCACCTGTACTTCAGAGCAATGCTGAATTCAGTCTTTCCAGCAAAGCAAAATCTGTTATTAAAATACAGGTCAATAGATCTCATTCAGTAACTTTGAGGTAAGGAATTGCAAGTCAAAGAGGGTCAGAAGGAAGAAGATCGGGCAGTTACACTGGTTATTGCAAATGAAAGCTGTGTGAGCTTCATGTGTAAAAACTTGACCTGTGTTCATCTGGAAAAAGAAAAAACAACAACAAAAAACCAAGACTGATGTTCAGGCATACTTGTGATATTTAATTGCACCGCAAATAGGAAATGATAGTTGACATGTATAAAAAGCTCCTAATAAAATACATTTCTCATTTTACAGGCAAAGTGCCCTTTATTCATGTGGGAAACCAAGTAGTATCTGAACTCGGGCCCATAGTCCAGTTTGTGAAAGCCAAGGTAATGACACACAGTCTGCATCTATTACTGGGTTGCGTACCAGTCTTCTTTAGCACTGCTGTGCAGTTGCTGTGCTCTGCTGGAATGTTACTTCATTGTTAAATCGGTGCAGCAATCTGGTGCTGGTTCAAAAGAAAGACACTCCGAAGTGAGAGCGCTGAGGTGGAAATGTTTCAGTTTAACATTACCTCAAATTCAGGAAGCAAATTCTGTGCAGGACACGTGCGTTCCACTGCCAGTTTCTGCAGCTGGTTTTCTACGTCTCTGTCTCTGAATTTCTAAACCCAGAAATCACTGGTGTAAATTTTGAAGTTGTATTTTCAACAACATTGTTTTCTCACTGAGCACTTCATAAAGCTGTAGCACAGATGTAAATCTGTGTTTACTTCGTGACACAGGCTGTGTGCTCACCTCTAACTGGTAATAACTACATTTATTGCAGATCAGTTCTGTTACATTATGATTATTTCTTTTTCATTCTAAAGGGCACTTTATGTAGAAAGTACGTGTGTAACTTGTGACGTGTTGTGTGACAGATCAGTATCTGAACCAAAGCTCATTGACTTCTGAGGTCTTTGGGTCAGGCACTGCTGAATATTCCAATATCCTCCTTACGTGTCTCTTTCTTTCCCCATTAGGGCCATTCTCTCAGCGATGGGTTGGATGAAGTCCAAAAAGCTGAGATGAAAGCCTACATGGAATTAGTCAACAATATGCTCCTGACAGCGGAGGTACAGCAAACCATAGTAACTGCTCATACTTCCATAAGGGATCATAGGCAAGAATGCTTCATGATATTTTCTTGTTCTGGAAATACTGTTTGTTCTTAGATAAAAATCTTAGATCAGATCATCAGTTTTTAAGGTGAAATGAGACAGGAATAAATGCTGTGGATCCTGTGGACTACTTGATGACATATTCCTGCAGACACAAGCCATGTGTACAGCTCCATTTGCCTGTCTGAAGCACGCCCTGTGGCTGTAGAAGTGCCTGATTTGCGCGGATGGAAAACGCCAGCAGTCCTTGCTGGCTGTGCAGCCCCACTGCCGCCTTCCACACAGCTGCTGGGCCTTGCTGGAGGCTGGCCTGCCCCGCGGGTCGTGCCCATGGCCTGTTAATGTGATGTGGGGCCGGTGCTGGAAATGCTCGCAGGCACATGGCTGAGGGAACCTGGGTGTTGAGCTGTGTGTGGCACAGGCAACTGCAGCGGGCCTTTGGCTCCAGCTTGGTTCTGCTGCTTGCAAGCCGGCAACTTGGAGCTGGGATTGTGACTCTGGTTTTAATTTCTTCACTGTGAAGTGAAGTCTAATAGAAGGCACCAAATGGAAATTTAATCTAATACAGAAAGGAAAATTCTACTAGTGAGAAATGATTGTATCTGTATTCTCGTTTATTAGGAAGTTGTAGTAAGTGCTCTTTCTGTTCCTAGCTCTATCTGCAGTGGTGTGATGATGTTACAGTAGAGGAGGTGAGTGGTTCTGCAACATTTATCTTAATTAAAATTTAATGAGAAAACACTTTTGCTCACAAATGGAAGTCCCTACTCATAAATGAAACATTGAGCTCCGTTAATGATACAGTCTTCTCACTTGAATTCTGCTTGCGTATACATTTCAGGGAAGTTGTAACTTTACTGGAGGTATGTGACTGCAGAACAAATATGAGTTCTGCATATGTTTCCAAGGTAATAATTTCAAATGGTTATACTGAAAACAATAAATTCTGCACAAATAATTGCAACGTATCACACAACATTCTTTTTCTTTATTGCTCTCTTAGCTGTTTTGTAAATAGAGCTGCCTGCATTTTTAGATTGTAACAAAGTAACTTTCTGTTTCTTAACAAAGATTACTCACCCAAGGTATGGCTCTCCTTACCCCTGGCCTCTTAACCGCATTCTGTCCTATCAGAAGCAATGGGAGATAAGAAGGAAGATGAAGGCCATTGGGTGGGCTGGCAAGACGCTCGAACAGGTCAGTATGAGGGGTAAGGCTTATTTCTTCCCAGTGTTTTCCACTGTTCTTTCATTTAAGACAGTGTTAAGAAGTAACACTTTATTTAACTGCAACTGTTACAACAAAATTCTGTGCAGAGTTAGGTGAGGTGAGGTATCTGTCATCAGCAGTGATAAATCTTAAATGATTCGCAGTCTGATGGAGTGGCAGGAAGGATGCTTTACCACACGTGCATCTCTGTTCATGTTAGTTTAGCTGACGGTCCTGAAAAACAGATTTTGAATTGCTGCCCCTCTCCTGTGGCATTAATAAGCACGCTTTGCAGGACTGCAGCTTCACTTCTCAGTAGTCTAAAATGAAAAGAAAAAGAAAGCAATTTGATGTGTAAGTTAGTACCTTCCAGTAAGCTAAGTTAAAAATTTCTTGGAAAGCACTTAATTAGAGTTGGCTCTACATTGAATGTGTGATTAAATAACACTTAGCTGCTGCCTTTAGCAGCTTTTGATGCTCCAGCATCGTATATTCCTTGTTCCCTCTGCCAGCACAAATATAGTAAGGAAGTACATATATATATTTACTGTTGTTCTTTTCTGACAATATCTTATCTCTTGTGTGTTTTGATAGGTGCTTGAAGATGTAGACCAGTGTTGTCAGGCTCTCTCCCAGAGATTAGGAACACAACCATATTTCTTCAATAAGCAGTAAGTTGCTCCCTACAGAAATGGTACATCCACAGAAAACCCCCACCCGTGTATCTATATAAGTATATTTAAAAACGTGCATACAGGTATATGTTTATTAATATGGAAACCTTCTCTTTTACTTTAATAGTTGAGGAAATTTGAATGGGTGGCTGCAATACAATTTCAGAAACAAGTCATTACAGATTTTAAAAGGAAAGAGCACCACAGCTCATGTAGGCTACAAGCTTGCACCTGTATACAGTTGATTTCTTAAAAAGAAAGAAAGAAAGATACTTTTATAGCTTGTATTTCTTAGGCGATGTTCTTTACTGAGCACAGGACAGGAGATAAAAGGAACAACCTGGCCTTTGTCAGATGTCTTTTGCTTCCATTCGTTGATGCCAACTGCAAAATGCTTTTTTTTTTCTCTCTGTAATTCATGTTTTTTTTTACATATTTAAATTAAATGCTAAATAACATCTGAGGAGTACTTCCTGGGCTGTATTCAGGGCTGATAACTATAGTGTAAGGAACTGTGCTGAAAACCTCCAGGTTTCTCAGGCTCTGGTTTTTAGGTATCCTCTGCAGCCAGTTGGAGGTTTTGTGGATTAAACAGTAGTAGGGGAGTAACAGTGAAAAACAGCAAAATGACCACTGTGTTTGTGTGACAATTACCCAGGAGATGCTGAAAAAGACTCTGTGATACCTGCTTTGTGTCCACTTCTATGAAATAAACATCGCCAGCTGTTGTCAGTCTGGAGCTCCTTTTCTAATTGGATAAGTAGCTCTTGAGTATGAAGAAGCACAAAAAGGGAATAGAAAGAGCTTTATTTTCCCCCTCTTTTATTGTAATTTTTAGTCAATTCATTTATTTATTTAGAAAAATAAATATTTATTTATTTGTTTATCTATCCCTTTCAATAAATAAAAGGGAGAAAACCCATGGTGGAGCATGGCTGACTTCGATCAGTAACTGTGCCCCTTCTATAAGTGTTATTTTTACATTGCCCAATTACCAAAAGGAAAGAAAGCTGAGATATTGAGAACTATGCTCATGCTATGCTCCTTTCCCACGTGTTTGCTAAATTCCTTGTTGCTTGTTTAATTCTCAGTTCTTAGATGGCATGGTTACCTGGAGGTTACTCAAACCAGAGATGGGATATTTCTCGATCAGGACCTGCCTTCCAAACTATCTGTTCTGTTCTTCTGTTTTTACAGACCAACTGAATTAGATGCTCTGGTATTCGGACATCTGTTTACAATCCTTACTACTCAACTAATCACTGATGAACTCTCTGAAAAAGTGAAAAACTATGGTAACCTCACAGCCTTTTGTAGGCGAATAGAGCAGCAATACTTTGAAGGTCACGATAAAGATAGCCCTGCAACTGCTTCAGCCAGATGTGCTAAAAGGTCCTTACTGAGATAAGCGTCTTGTTTGGTGGTCAGGGTGTGCTGCATTTCTGCTTTGTTTTTTGTTGTTTATTGAGTTGGTTTTGAAAATGTTTATTGAATTGGTTTTGAAGCTGCCAAATCATTCTGAAGCGAGAACTCCTCTCCAAACGTAGTGTTGTAGAATACACTGTGCACATTTAACTTGAAATGACTGTACGGGCACCTGGATTTCAATAGGCTGCATGCCACTTACTCTGAAGTGACCTTGAAAGAACATTGTGTCTGTACTAAAAAGAATAAAATATTTGTAAAAGTCCCTCTGATCTTTCTAAGTGGCTTTCACTAAGCTTCACGCCAGTGGAATAGTTTCTGCTCATCCTTACAGTAAAAAAGCACAAGGAATACGTGACATAGCGAATGAATCATTTGACTTTGTAATAAAACTCATTATAGGAAAACACTTCCTCCTTCTGCCAGCACTCCCGAGCCTTTCATGTGCTTGCACTTCAAAAATTAATGTCGACAAAAGTGCCAGCATTTGTAAACGAGTGGTCAAAAATAGGGCTCTAGGGCTTTTTTTTTTTTCCTTCCCCTCATACTATTCCTATTAGAATAACACTTCTACCTGGAGGAGAGCTGTATGGTAAACAGTCCAAATTACTGTTCTGGACAGCGTTAGAGAACTGAAGTTCTCCTGCCTCAGCCAAAATGCATCCAGGAACTGAGTGACAAAAATGTCTTGCAGCTTTGCAACATCACAACTGATGAGGTTCTATTCAGTCCTTATTTTGTGTCAGTGTGTCAGAACAGCTACTGGTTGTCATTGTGTTTGCCCTGTTTCTGCTTTTACTTCTTGTTCACCATTGGTTTTCAGATTAGAGTTCTTTTTCTTTTTTTTTTAATTCCAGTGTTTTTTTCCCTCAGTTTGTCTTGCTCTTTGTTTGAAAGGAAATTTGCTGGCTAAGCATCTGCCTGTTTCTACCTTCAGTATGTTAACACTGCTATTAAACTTTGAAATAGTTGCTGGGGTGGTTTGCTTCCTGAAATGAGGTGGTGTGAGCCTATGCTGGCATGCATCAGTCCTCCTGCCTCCATATCCTGTGATGCATGGCAGCACAATAAAATAATACAGCAGTAAGCAAAACTATATTCTTTGGTGCTCCAAAAACCCTGGCAATCTGGACCTTTTCAAGGAAAGAGAGACTGTGCGTAGGCCTCTGTCTTTCTGGTGTTTCTTTGAGCATGTTAAATAGCATCACTTTGCTTTGCTGTGTCAGTTGTGCTTGATGCTTTTCCAGAAGTGCTAACAACCCAGGGAAAATGCTGGTAGCAAAACCAGCCCTCACACGCTCTACACAAACCGGGAACCTGCCTGAGCAGTCTGACTTGTTGGAACCATTGTGTTTTGGTACCATGAAATATATTTATTTGGCTGTACCTTCCAGTGTCAGAATTACTGCATGGCTTGAACTGTTACGCAGTGATCGAGATTTTTGGCTGCTGTTTCCTCCTTAAAACCTGAGCAGAAAGCAGCAGCATACCTTGCATTGGCTGGGTCTCTCTTGGCTCTGTGGCTCATGAACCACTGCTACTTATTCACACTGCAAGGGACCAGCATTGCCAGCTCAACTGGAAAATGGAGCTGAATTCCTGCAGCTTGCTTTCTGATCTGGGACTCACAATGGAGTTGAACTAAGGTAAGTATCTGTGCGTAAGCGGGGCTTGGCTATCTATCAAATCACTTCTGCTAGGAGAGGAACGTTGCCCTTGTTCTGTGTTTCATCTTCTTAGCTTCGCAAGTTGGGCTTTAGTTTGAAAAGGATTTCAGACAAAACAACCATCTCTTAATTGCTTAGTGGCAATTTCTGCTATCAGTGTTGGTAGCTGAGAACCCAGAAGTTTCTTTAGGGTTACCTTTCCTGCATTAATGTCACCTCTGGAAAAACTAGGAAGTGAATTTGTTGCGGAGGTTTTCTTGGACTGGGGGGAATGGCATATTGTGATAAGCACTGCTTTGAGTGAAATCCTTTCTGACAGGCTTGAAAGCTAGCAGTGCCACAAGGTGGGGGATCCTGGATAAAAGGAATTATTTTAATCCAGAAGGATTAAACTTGGATTTACTTCCTATGAACTTCAGAGTGCCATTCATGAATGCAGGATTTAACTCAGCTCCAGTGGTTTTGGCAGTTCCGCTACCAGTAGATTGAACTACAGAAGTAATTTACTTGGTGGATTTCCAAAGCCACCTGTGCACAGGCACAAACTTACACATAGCCTGAGAAGCACCAGTGGGCATGTATTCTTCCTCTTTTAAGGCTGCAGTGGCCACTGGCCTATTTCTTAACTAATCTGAGGGATTGCTTTGAAATGACAGGGTTGGATTAAACCCCACTGCTGCATTTTGGCAAGAACAGGTTTCTCTGAGGATGAGCGAGCACCGGTAAGACAACAATTTGAATCCTGAGCTGATAGTCATTGCAAATGTTGTGTGGTAACACCTAGCAAGCTTTTAACTTCACAGGAAAAAAACCCCGCTGAGGTACTGTATGTATTCACCCACTTTGAATGTCTCATGTAGAAAACATGCCCAAATGCTGTGGAAGTGGTTCAGCAAAAGATAGCGATCTGTTCCAAGCAAAGTTTGTGTAAATCTGAGCTACTCAGACTGCACTTAAGGATATGGAGACAGGCAAATTACATGGAGCTTTCCATTCTGAAGTGAGAGGACATGCAGGGATTTGCAGGCTAACCTGAATAGTTTCTGAAAACTTAACCCCTCCCCCTCTTGCTTCTTGAGTCTGACTTTGATACCTTCCTTAGTAGTAGAACAAAATTTAAAAAGGATTTTTGATTTCCTTAAGAGCATACCCGGATTGTTCATAACTGCTTGTCCTTCTATGCAATCTCTAAACTGAAAACTACAAGAAAAGTCTTTGCTACTGATGCTGAAGATGGCTATTACACTCATAGATGGAGGACATCGAGCTCCAGCAATACAGGAAGCCGTGATGCTTTCATGAACTCAGCACTGAGGATCACGGCTTGCAGACCATGCTCTAGCTCTGGGGAGCTGCAGTCCTATAAAGGACAATGACTGCTGCTGAGCTGCTGTGTACAGCTCAAGAAAAAGAATGAAAGCTGAAACATGACCAGACATAAAGCCAGGTAGGAACTTCTTGTTTCCCAAAATTAGGACAAAAATAAGATTTCTAGCACAAGGCATGTCAGAAGCAGCTGTGCCATGGCTTAATGTACATCCTCTGAATATGCTCCTACCACAAGAACTGCAAGGATCATTCAGCCAAAGTGGTACAAGTGGTCGTAAAAGCACTTATTTACAAGTGAATGGACACTGTGGAGCCTGAGCAACACATACATCACTTACCCTTGGTGGATTTCTTCTCATTGCCTTTCTGTTCCATTAGTTGTTTCATACGGAGATGCTCAAGCTGAATGAGTTCTTGCTGGAAAGTGGCACGTGCTTTCCTTGCCTGACAGAGCTAAACCAAATAGGAAAGCTGTGGTGAAAATAACTGCTCCTCTGTTCCCAGGGTGCTGCTGTGGCATTGTGTTGCCTGACTACAGCAACTTCTGCATCAGCTGTGGGGTGATGGAGAAACTGGTTTCAGAGATGAGAGTGGTGGTACAGCAGGCACTTGTACTGCAGGCACTTGTAGGCTGAGGACAACAAATAGAAGAGGGATTTTATTGTTTACTGTTGCTTATACTGTGTACGACAGATGTGATTGCTGCAGACTGAAACAAAGTCCAGTTTTAGAGATGTTTTATAATTATATAACTCTTCATACACAAGAAAAGCGGCAGTGTTACTGTGCATCCTTTTTGGATGTTCAGAGTTGTGCCCTGTAGGCAAAAGGTTAGCTGCTGGCAGTGTCTCTGCCTTGAATCTGTGCAGCAAGGCCTGCTGCCTGGGAGGACTGAAACCATCATCATGAATTTGAACATTAAATAATATAGACAGGGTTGTTTACGTGGGGCAAACAAAAGCCATTCTAAAAACTAAAAACCCAACTTGGAACCTTGTGTGTCTTGCTCTTGTCCAAACGCATTAACACCTCTGCTGCAAATGTTTGAGGGTATCTCCTTTCTCTCTCTCTCTCCCTTTTTGATTATAACTGAACTATTGCATGGCCCCATGTTTTCCTAATGGCTTTTAATAAGCAAGGGCTGCCCTGCCTCCCACGGAGTTGAACATCCCTTGGCCAGCACAGGTTAGCTCAGTGGGTAGAAGTGTGGGGCCCTGTATCCAAATGTACAGCGTGGGAAATGGAGCATCCACCCAACTTCACTGTGAGCAGTGACAGGAAAACAGCCCGGGATGTGGAAGTGTGAAAGCAGCTGGAATTTCAGCTGCAGGCCTTACAGCGCTGATCCTGGTTTCCAGCTCACAGCTCTCCCTGAGCCCCTGCTTCTCCTGTCCCTCCCTGAAGGCAGTTCTCCACTGGGGAGTGTCTGCTGCTGCGTTTTGTACTGCTGTGATGAGGTTACCAAAGAAACATTAGGTAAAGGATCTTCGGATTTAGCAGCTTTCTCTAGGATTTATCACTCCATACATCAGATAGTAAAAACTGTAGTACTGAGTGGTGTTAATGAGATATACATCTGCTGTGTTCTCTGTCTTTTATTTCTCTTCCACCTCTCCAAGGAAAAAAAAAATAATCTGGCAATCTCCTGCTTCTCAAATGTACTTAAAATGTGGGCTGGTGGAAAAAAAAGAGCATAGCAAGCCCTGCACATGGAGAACGCTGCTGAGCTGCACTTAATGATGCCTCTTAGGATCAGCCACGCTGCCTGAAAATGCTTCATTTCCTGTGGCTTTCCTTCTTTACAAGCAGAGTGCAGCTCCAATGGCTCTCACAACAATTATCACCCACTTGTTCTGCAGGTTTGAAGTTTTTTGCATTAGTCAGGTTGAGAAATTCATGGTATTAATCATGACTGAAGTTGTTATTTATCACCTGCTGGGTGAGAAATAATAATTTTGGCACTACTGGGGCAGCAGACCAGAAGTACCAAATTAAGTAAAACATCTAAACACCAGCAAGGATCATTTCTCTGATTAATGAATTGTTACAAAGAAAAAATGCTATTTGTTATCTGATCTTAGGATAAAAGTGGAACTTGGAAGTAAAAACCATTAGCGCAGTCCGGTTGTGCTGTGATGTAGTGCGGAACCTTCCTGGCAGATCTCTCTGCTGTCACTCACCGACTGAGCATGCACTCACGCGTGGCACAGTCGCAGTACTTGGCTCACACTCCCATTGCCAACTTTGCAAAAAGCAGCGTTTGGCAAGAAGCTCAGGGCCCATTGTGTAATGGCTGGAAAGAAATGTTGAAACTACTTTCACCTTCTAGGACTTGCCTGGGCTGGAAGGTTTTGCCATAGGAACAGTCACCAGACTGGCAAAACACCATTGTGTGAAGGCTGTAATGGGGGCACAGGAAATAAAATAAGCAACATCAATAGAAGCGAGTTTATACCCAGGTAACTGGGTGACCAGAGGTGTTTCACATATAAATGCACAAACGGCCTACACAGACATGGTTCCATAGAAATGAGGTGAGTGTGTGCTCTTATAATTGCAAACCACTGTGCCACCATGGTGTGCCCCATCCTCTCCCTGAAAGACTGTGGTGCGGAGCTGAGGAGCTGGCCAGGTAGGAATGCCCATGGACACTCCATTTTTTGGGTTCATAAATGAGATGTAAAAACTTGCTCTCAGCTTCAAATACGGTCAAAGAACTCAGCCCTGTAGAGAAGGGACACCACTGAAAAGAAATTAACTTTGGGCTCCATTTTTTTGTTGTGGTTTAAAGAAGAAACAAAAAAAAAAAAAAAAAAAAGAACAGGACTTGCTTTAGAGGCCCTTTTGGGCTCCAGCTAATACATTTTCTGGAAAGAAGACACAGTCAAAACCACTGCTGTCTACCAAACCAGCATGCATAGAGGCTGACTTGAAACCATGAGCTGACATTAGAGGCTGATGTGACATCATGCCTTTCCTAAAGCAAGCTTTACTGCACATATATGCTTTATAACGTAGATTTTTTTTTTACCTTTATTTTACATTTAAGAAGAAATTGAGAGACCTCAGGGAAGTGGGACGTGATGGTCACTTTCTCTACATGAGTTGCTGCAATCACCTGTCTCCTAGGGTCTGCGCCTTCTGTTCAGTGACAAGAATTTGAAATGAGAATGAAGAGGATGCCCAGTCACAAGAGCAGCGAAGGGGCTGGCGAGTGGAAGGCCATCCTCCTAGGCGGAGCAGGAGCCATCGGGGGTATTGGTGCCCTTCTGCAGGCACTGAGGGGAGGAACTAGTGCTGCTCAGCCTTGATCAATTTTGTGGTGCTGGAATGAAGAGCAGCCATCACTCATGCTGCTTAAACTACGGCATGATCCTGCTGCCAGAGCGTGCTCCTTTTTTGCCTTTGTCTTCTCATAATGAATTCACATTCTCTACCAGTTCTTGCCAAAGACTTTCCAGCTGTGGATCAACCTCTCTCCTCATAGACCTCAGGCTCTCTCTGTCATCCCCTCATGGATGGGAGCATCTCCTCTCTGTGCTTTTATCTACAAAGCAGAATTTTGGCCAGCTTCTCTTGACTTTGAAGCTATCTTTTGCTGGTCACATGATTCTCTCACTCTTGTGATCAGCAGTTCTGTCACTGATGCCCTGGATAATCACCTGAGATTATCTTGTGATGAATGCCTCTCATCTTTCAGATGTTAGGAAGCTGTTAGGCTAAGAGCTGCCCCTTTCTTTTCTTCTCAAGACAATAAAAACTTCCCTTCAAGTCCACTTTCTGCTTCCACGTCAATTCCTGTAAATTCCTCTCTAAAATTCCACTGCAGTTTCTGTTGGCTCCTTCCCTCAGAAGTGAGAGTATTTTGATCTACAGTGCCTCCTAGCCAAGAAGTATACAGCCAAATTACTGACTATCTCTAAGATCTCTTTCATTTGCAGCTTAAGTCTGTGTTGTAGCATGCTTAAAGAACCAGTTGATGGAGATCAGTAGTTTGGGGGCATGATGGGAAGGGTACTTTTCTATCTACTTGAATAAATTCATCTCCAGCATATTTTGTCATAGGTTATGGTGTTTTGCAAAAGGCAGGTAGGTTTATGCATGTGTGTGATAATCACCAGCATTAGGCCAGACCTGCTTGTTAACTTTTGTATGACAAGCAAGCATGAGCACACAAGGCTTTCTCTTATGTCAAAACACGCTTGTAGCAAAGCACAAAAACAGTGCTGTGCAGAATGCTGCCCATCAGCTGATGGGAACGTTTCTGACACACACACAGGACAGCTCCTGCGTACCTGTTTCAAAGGAGGAGCTTTTATTTGGTTCAGCGCGCTGTCCTGGGGCCCTTCCTGCCTTTGCTGCTACTTCATGGTCTTCCTATGCTGGGAAAAGGAACGTAGCGAAGTTTTTAGGCCTATGGATCCCACTGTCTGCTCTGCATTGGAAGAGATTCCTCACACCACTAAAATCACCTTAGAGCAAACAGAAAAACCAGCTTTCCAGGCTTGCTTAGATGGAAAGAAGCACCCTTCAACCCCACCGTAACCTGCAACTCTGAGTCCTCATGCCACTTCCGCAGGAAACAGAAGGCTGACAAAGTCACTCAGTTTCATGATGTGTTTCCACAGGCCACGATGCCTAAAATCTGCTTTTCTGACTCACAAATCACAGAAAATTGCAACAAGGTGGGGTTTTTTTTTCTTTTTTTTTTCTTTCCCCTGATTAAAATTCAACAGTGGAAAATAACAGGAATTAAGACGAAAACTCATTTGGCTAACACAGCTCTGTAAAATCTATTTGGAATGCTTGTATTAGAATAGTAAAAATCATCAATGACTTACTGAAAAGCAGGCTGAGAAAAGCTTGGGAGTGCAAGGAGCAACTCCTCTCTGCTGAGGGGTTAAGAGCGTGAAATGCTTAAATGAAGTTTTTAAAAGAGGAAAAACTGATAGCAACAGGAGAAAGGAGCTCCATTTCAGTCCTTAGCTCAGATCAGTGGGTTTGTCAGTGCCTTGTGCTCTCTCTGCAGTGAGTTGGAGCCATCTCTTGCACTGCAGCCAGCAGAAGTTGTTTGACGCATCACTACAACACACGTTTGAAACGTCACTGATCTGCAATCAAAGCAGAGATTTCTACCCAAAGATTACAAAATACTTGGCAAACTAAACCAAGTGGATGAGTCAGATAGCAAAACCTGTTCAACAGAAGAGCAAAGTCAAGACACAGCAGTTGCAAGTAATTTGTCCCAAATGCGAGCAGAGCAAAATCTGGACCAGGAGTCTGGAGGCTGCCTTCCCAGCTCCACGCTCCAACCTCCGCACTGCATTCTTTGCTTCTCTCTTAACCACAACGGCCTCTGAAAATAACCCTTCAAAGGCATTTCTTGGTAGTAACAAATGAACCATCAAAACCTAAACAAAGAACCCAGCAGTCGAGACGACGCGAGTTAACAAACAGAAATAACTAAGCCCGCTTTGTCCTCTGCTTATTTCCAAACGGATAAAACCCAGGTCATTTGTACAGACTTCCTCCTTCCCCTCTCCTGTGCAGCCGCTTAGGAGTCCCCAGGAGACAGCACCATTTTCCTTTGCTTTCCAATCTTTAAAATATATTCATTCCAGTTTTCAAATTGCTATTTTGTAGTGCTAAATCTCTACCCACACTAATTTCTCCAGGTCAGAATCTGACCCTGATTTGAACAAAATCTGGAGTCAAATATTCACACCAGAATGCTTCTGCCTTGCTGCATGTCAGATGCCATCTTCCTGCAAATGTGTCACACACCTTGGAGTGCAGCTTGTGGAACTGATGAGGTGAAGAGCGCCGCGGAGCAGCTCTGTGCTGGTAATCACAGGACTGAAGAAACACATACATCATCTGCCACATAGGTTGGCATTTCAAGTAAAAAACCTTCACAATGTGTAAGATGTTGGACAAATGATGGCCATATGCATGTTTGTCTCTGAGCAGATGTCTTTGCGTTCTCAGCTAGGAAAAAGCTGAGGTAGGCTCTTTTTTGCAGACAGTTTAATATTAGTGACACAGTTTATGTCCTCTGCAAAAACAATAATGGAGGATAAGGTGACATAAATTATTTGCAAATCGTTTGACATATGCAGGGCATTGTCCTTGCAATAATCACCATCAGTCTGTCAGTTTAAGATATGAACCGTGCCACTGCCATTTTATATCATTGTGTTAAGCTTTCACATGTTGTAATTTTACAGATTTGTTCTTTGCAGAACACTGCAACACAAATCAAATTGTATTATGTTTAGTCATACGTCGGTGGAGCACCTTGCGGCAATTAGGGATGGAGCAGACGAGCAAACAAACAGTCGCAGATAAGAGCCAGCTCCTCGAAAGTTAGGAAATGTGTTAGGTACCATTACTCAACTTTCGTGGTCATTATTCAAGGCAGGAGGAATTATTTAAATTCATGCTAACATCAGTTGCTGGCTGCATGAGCAAAGTGAGCACTGGAAAGTATCGTACTGACAGATCAATTTAAAACCCCCGTGTCTTTTTTGTTTCACCACAGCAGTCACACACAAGGTTTGATTCTTATGAATAATGTGGGTTTTTCTAAAGTCAATATGCGGATTTCTTTTCAACTTACAGAAGACCCCATAGGTGCCTGTAGTTTTTAACCCTGCCTTCCGTGGATGGAACAGAATGTCTCTGGAATAGCAATTAACTCAGCACTGTGTCTTTTATTCTAAGCAAATTAATTCCTGTGGCACAGTTCAACAAACAAACAAACAAGCAAACAAATACAGACAGAAAGGCCCAAAGTCAGTGGGTTAATTTTAGTCTTTTTTTAAAATTTGAACTGCTGACTACTGTGGGAACCTCTCACAAGTGCATCCTAAGTGCATTCAGTGCCAGGTACCTCATTTTAACCATCTGAGAAACATTTTAGCATGAAGGTGTGTCTTAATCAGTGGAGGAGTCAGTAGGAAATACTGGAACACACATTCCGGATTCTGCATTTCAGTGACTTTTTACTCTATTTTGAATGGAGAAACATGATTTGTTTTCCCCTGGGAAAGTTCCCCACATTCAGTTGTCAGCAGAACAGAATCTTTCTGCTTCCAGTGAGCCCTTAAACTAGAAAGATTTATTGCACTTACACCCTTGAAAGAACATATCTTTTTCTTTGAAGGCAGCCATTATCACCATCCCATTTTATATCTTTTCTGATAAGTGCAGGCAGTAAAGTAGATAAACTCCTTGCATACCAATTAAAGACACACACACGCCGAGATGTATACTATCAGGGATGCTCAGAGTAATATTCTTCTGAACACAGTAGATATATCTAGGGAGTTTGACTTTTATTATTCTCAGCTTTACACCTCTGACATTTCTAAAAACACGGCGGAAATTAATGAATTCTTGCCCAGGACTCTATTGTCTAATCTTGCCCCGGCGCTCATGAATTATGGAAAATGACAGATCAGCTGATGGCATACAGCGGGCTAGTTTAGAATCACCCTTTTAACACAACCTGGGCCACAAAAAGCTCATCCCTGCATTTCATACGGCCACTTGACAAAATATTAGTCCTGTTTTACATGACACCTTAAACAACAGCCTGTCTCCTTCACATATACGATCATGGTCAAGCAGAGAAAGTACAAAAGCTGGAGCCCTGAGCCTCAGGCTGCCTCTCTCTCTTCTCAGGTAAGGTACTGAAGATCTAACTCAAGCAGCCTGCCTTGGACTTCTCCTCTGGACATCTCCACAAGCTACCTGCGGGCTCAGGGACATCTTGAGGCTCTTACACACAGCCTCCTCCACCTGCCTGTGCAAGGCTCCTCCACGTGCCTTTCCCCAGGCAGAAGCGAGGCCTTCGCTCACACTGACTGGGGAAGGCGCAGGCTGGAGGGGCACTGAGCATGGTGCAGCACCCTGCAGCCAGCACAACAGTTCAGGCCCAAGTGTCGCTGCCTGCTCTGTAAGGCAGGCACAGCAGAAGCCTTCAGCCATGCCATCCCACACACTGCTCATGTGGCTGAGATGGTGGCAGGGAACCGGTGGGTGCTGCCCTGTGGGTGCTGCCCTGTGTGCTGCTCCCTCAGGGCCTTGGCTGAAGTGTGCCGTGACCCAGAGACCACTTGTGTGCGTGGGCTGAGACCTGCTGTTGGAACAGGGTTCCCTTTAAGAGGAGATTGAGGGAAGCAGTACATCTCCTTCAGAATGTCCGAGAGAGCCGACGCCATGCAAAGCACTAATCGGTAATTAATACAAATAAAAGAAACAATCGTTCATGGTGCTGGTAATAATAACACTCCCGAGTTTGTTCTAATCCATCTTTTTGTCAAATGAAGCACTGGGGAATTTGTCTGCGACAGTCGGAGTATTTTAAGAGTCTTTGCTTTGATTTGCACTGTGGGTTTAAGCACTGTTAGACCTCAGAATAAATAATAAATAAATAACCAAAAGGAACAGCTTTAATACTTGTAAGCTGCTTTTTAACGTGCACAGGGAATCTTTGAACCGTGTATGTGCCTCTTACGCCAAAATTTAACTTTATCTACAAATTCTATGAATTTATCTACAAATGTGGCAATAGCCACTGCACAAACCCTGACAGCGCCTTTCCCTCCTATCTACCAACTGAAGAATACTGAGCTTCCTCCAGAGAAGTGGCACCTTCCACCACACCAGACAGCCCTGAACCTTTAAATAGCTCCGTGTTCATTATATTTAGGGACAATTACACCAGCGACTTCCTGGCTGCAAATATGATTCATTACTCTGAAGCAGAAGTAATACCTCTAATAGACTATGCATTGAGCTGACCCAAAATAGCTGCTGCTGAGTACTTGCTCCTGAACCACTCCATGGATGGATCTGTTAAATGATTCTAACCATAGATAGAAAGAACAGATTACCCTGCCACGTAATTATTTGGCCCTACCCCTAAATCTTTATGTAAACTAAATTTCAAAGGTGGACAACACTAAGCAGTGTTTAATAACGGGTTCTTAGGTATAATTTGTCTGGAACTTGCTGGGAGGTTATAAATCCGATTTTAAATTAAAAAATTTGCATTTGCTGTTTAGTCATCCTTTAGCTCTACTTTTACCATCATTCTTTGGGTAAAATTAAAAAAAAAAAGAGAGAAAAGGAAAAGAGAAATATAGGAGTGATTCTTTCTTCTGAGTGAAGGAAGCAGAAAAGGGTCACTTCCAACCCCTGTAGGGCTGAGGGCACAGCTCCTGCTCCTGCCCTGCGGTGACGCTGCACTGATCCCACAGCACTGCCTGGCACCTGCACAGTCGTTCCTGCAAGGATGCGCTGCCCCGCTATGGACTCTGACCCTACACACTGATGGGCTTACAAGTTGCAGAGTTCACACAAACTGGGGAGACTGAAAATGACTTCAAGAGATTACTATGCATCCATTCCCTACTGCAGAGCCCTAAGCCATAAAGAATCCCTCTTTTTTTAGGTGAGAGCACTCCCAGCTGCTCCGAGGACCTTCAGGTCACCCTCAGCACCCAAAGCAGACAGCAGTTCTCCTGCTGAAGCACCCACACTGCCTAGTGCCTGGCTGACCTGAGCTGTGCTCCATTCTAAACCATCCAGGTGGTGGCTCTCAGCTTCTGGCCCAAGTGCTCCTTTGGTTAGAGCAGCAGCAGCCTGTGCCAAGCCTCACCCCATGCAGTATCAGATGCCACTGCCAAAAGCCTCAGCGACAGGGACTTGGGATAACCCCAGTGCACATCTCTCTGCTCAGGCTTGTACAGGGCATTCTACAGTGCTGGTACATAATCCGGAAATCATCGTAAGTAATAATTAAACATTGAGTCAGATTAATTCCAGGCTTGCTTGCCCTGGATAATAATACTATTAATTCTCCAGAGAGGAAAGTAAGACAATAATGAGAAAACTAAACACACATAATTCCACAAAATGCACAGGAAATATTTCCAGTGTTAATTTTGTAATATGGAATATTCATGTTGTAATATGGTGGTGACATAAAATATGCAGCAGCGGCAAATAGAGGAAAGTTGATGGCCTGCCAAGGCTGTTTCTCTTTAACATGCAGATGGTTCCTGAGCAGTCACTCCTGCTGAGGCAGCTGCCTGCACAGTGCTCCCAGAGGACTTCATCCGGCTCCGACGTGGGATCGGACTACAGCCTGGGATCACATGGAAACCCACCCAGACTGGGTGATAGCCTTGGAGGGTGCTTCCTGCCGCCATGTCAGAGACATTGTGCTTACATGCAGCAATCTAGGTGCTGGGGAGCGATGTCTGCATGATATATGGCTGCTGGCAAAATGATCCTGTCCGTGGGCTATTGCTGGCTCTAATTAAAGGAAGACACAGGCTACTGAGTTGGGGTCCCTTCCATCGAAGCTGAGAGGACAGCAATCTCCAAGAGAGCTGCAAAGGAGGAGAGATTCATTTGACTGATTGCATGATGTCTGAATTAATGGTCAGGAAAAGAACCATTATTGTGCTCTTACTGGTAGGCTGCTTCTAGGAGTTTTTGCTGTGCTATCTGCTTGAATGTGGAAGTAAAGCAATGCATTCTTTGAGGTACAGCTGTATTACAGACTCTGTTTTTTTATATCTCCGTATGTATATGTCCTGTGTTTGTATGAACAGTCTGAATTGCTCACACAGAAAGTGAAGCACAGTCACAATGCCACGAGCCGCGTGTGCAATGTTTTTGCCTCTGCCAGTGCCTGGTCCAGGGCTGCGGGATCATTTCCAACCCAAAGCCCAGCTGCCTGTGGGGCAGGCTCAGAGCTGCTCTTCCATCTCAGCCGCTCTGTCCTGCTGCAGACAGTGGGCATTTGGGCTGCAGTCTCTGCTTTGGGAACAGCCCAAGCTGCCATCTGCAATTGCGGTGAAGCCAGGTATGGTGCCTGTATGGTGTGCCTCTCCAGGATCAATGCTACAAGGCTGAGTGCCTAATGCATAATGAACGTTCAATACGCTCAAATACAAATACCTTGTAAGGAGCAGGCTGTTAGTCAAACAAATGCTGCTCTAACTTTAAAATAGCCGTATTGTTTTATTGACGCTGCGGGTGGCAGAGACAAAGCAAAGCACTGCACGACACAGAACACGGCACCAAACAGCTTTGGCTCCTGGCCGCCTTCACGTCTCCCTGTTTCTGGGGCTGGGAAAAGCTCACTAATTAAATCCTGGTAGCCAAGCTGGAGCTGCTGGGATCAGAGGAGTGAGGAATAACTGCTATCAAACAACAAAGGCCAGGTGGCCCAGCATGTGCTTGACAGGTGGGAAAATCTGGTTCAAACCCTTGGTGTTGGGAGGGTGCTTCTATTTTTTTGGAGGGGGGAGGAGGCTTAATTCTTAAGAAAACATGCATGTGAGAAGTCTGCTTCTCTCAGGATTACAGCAAACTTTCAAAACTGGAGCAAGTTCCAGAGCTAAAATTAAGCTCACAAGCTGCAGCAAGCTTGCAGGCTGGAATGAGCCTGCAAGCAACAACCTGCTTCCAACATTACATTTGAATGTAATGCTTATATTTCCCAGCTCTTCAGGATCACAACAGACTTCTAGCTGGATTACATGGCTTACATCATCTCTTGCCAAGAGCTGCGGGATCAAGCTGTGGAAGTTCTTCAGAGCGACCCTTCACTACAAATATGACTCATCAGTCCCACCCCACTCAAAAGGCAGCATCAAAGTTTGCTCATGTGGCAAACTTCACTTCTTTTGGGAGTCCTCCACTACTAAGCAAAAGTCTCATCTCAGACAAAATGAAGTCAACAACACATGACAAGGCAGCCAGATTCCTTGTTTCTTATTTGCTACTTCTCTCTGGGAGTTGGCAGAAAATTCTGCTAAAGCACAAATACAACCCCAGTGCCAGCTGGCACCGTCTGTGTGGGTTTTGGCTCCTGCTGTGCACAGCACTGACCACCAGCACCACTGGGGTATACATGTTTCTCAATTACAGTCAGTGTAGGCTTAAGACTCAGTGATTTCTATGGCCAAAAATGTGATATAATCTGATCTGTGTATTACGTGTGGAGAATTACAACCTACACCCATACAAACCCACAGGACCTGAGCAGCAGAATGAGTATCTCCACAACTCTTCAGTGTCAGCATGTAGAAAAGTTTCTCAACTCTGTTTAAAAGTTTTTAACAGAAACAAAACAACCTGTTGTTCTTTCAACACACGATCAGAAATGGTTAAGCATTTGTATTTGATTAAAAAGCAAATCTCAGCTCTTCTGATTAAAAATTCAGAGAATAAAAAGCAATTCAAACAGTCTCTAATAGCAAATGGGAAGTGATTTTAACCATGCCAAAACCTATATGAGAAAAGCAGAAATGAGATGACATATCTTCCTTTGTATTGGAAATAGTGTCAAAGTGCTGTAATTTTACTACATACATTGTTGAAATATGTCCCTTCTTGTGCTCTTTCTACAAGAAACTAGAATTACTAAAGAATGAATTAATAAAGAAAGAAACATTTAACAAGATACTTTTCACAATGTGCCATTACTGAGAGTTACTGAGCACTCCTGAAGCATCAATTCAAAAGCCAACACTACTCGAATCAGTTTGAGTGTGTGCATGCACATTTGTACACAGCCAATTGATTAGGAATTCATACTGTTTGAATAAATTGGAATAGCAAGAAGAAAATACAATGAACAATGCTTCAGAAGAAACAGGTAAATAGTGAGTAGCTGGATAAATGTAGTTTAATGAGCATGCTATAGAAGGTATTTTTTCCATTATCAACTTAGTGTTGACTCACTCTCATTCAATGTTAAAATCAGCTTTGCCATCACTGCTTGATACTGTGTCAGGCAAGTGCTGCCTCATAGGTATCTGTTATTACAGAAGGAACTTCTATACTGGAATATTATTTATATTGAAATAGGTACACATTGGTTTGGCTCTTCTGTGAACACAAGTGCCTTCCTTGCAGGGACACCATGTTATAGTAAAGAAATATTCAAAACCATCTATTTACAACATTATTTTAGTGGCTTCTGAAAAAAAATATAATGTGCTTAAACTGTCAGCGTTAGGACATGGAATTTATTTTCTCTCTGCCAATTAAACTCTTTTTTTTTTTTCTGTGTGATGGCTCCAGGGCTCTTCACAGCAGGACTCTGCAGAGTCAGAAACAAATCTTCATTTGCAGCAGTGTGTTCAGAGGGCTTACTCCCAGTAGCTCTGACTTCGGAACCAGCACCAGAGCTTCATTTTGGTCCTGCTCCTGGCACTCCCAGGCACCTGAGCCCCCCCAACAGCCACCTGTGCTCCCTGATTTGGTTTAGCTTTCCTAACCATACGGGACTGTGTTGATCCTCTCCTCATTCCCAGTCGCCTCTGCAACACACTCCTGTGGCTACAAACATTTCCATGCATACTTTAAAGCAGTCTGGGGCTGATTTATTCAGTGCACCTGCACGGGGCTCGAGGGAACATTCTGCACCGCCCACAGCCTCCCAGGCGCACGCATTCCCCACAGACTCCTTGGTCATGACCCTGTCTCCTTCTCCTTCAGCCCTGGATTGCATAGCTGAAATGTTTCACAGGAAGACATGTCCAAGAGTGGTGGCGAAGTGCTGGGATACGGAGCTGCTACTGCACCTCTTGTCACAAAATTGTTTGAGTTGGAAGAGACCTTTAAAGGCCATCCAGTCCAACCCCCTGCAATAAACAGGGACACCTACAGCTCCATCATGTTGCTCAGAGCCCCATCCAGCCTAACAATGACTGTCTCCAGGGACAGGGCACGCACTGCTCCTCTAAGGCAACCTGTTCCAGTGCCTCACCACCGTTACTGTAAAAAATTTCTTCCTTATGTCCAACCTAAATCTCCCCTCTTTTAGTTTGAAACCATTTCCCTTTGTCCCATCACAACAGATCCTGCTACAGAGTCTGTCCCCTTCCTTTTTATAGCCTTCCCTTAAATACTGAAAGGAACTCATGTCCAACTGGGCTCTGGCTGTCCTTTTGGCAGCTCACTCTTCTACCAGAAGCTTATGTTATACGTCCTCAGAGAGGAGGTACGAAGGTGGCAGCTTTGGTTGGAAGCAGGAATGGGGCCCTGTGGTGAGGTGCTCTTGCCTTGATGGCTTAAAACAGAAAAAGGAATGCCCTGGAAATTTTAACACACCTGGCTCTAAGCACAGTCTTTCTTTCCTTCATTAGCATTTTGCCTGTTAAGATGAGTTGGAAAGGAAATCCCCTAAAGCTGCACAGCTAGGCAGATAAAATAAGCACTAATGGTCTTCCCTTACTGACAGCACTTTGGCTGATGCACACTTACAGAAGGACAAAGGAAGTCGGGAGCACTGTCAGACCCTTTTTGGACAATGTCTTGGAGGAATTAATCACATCAGTGTTTGCTGCATGAGGCCGTGCATTTCAGGCACTGTTTGCTCCTCCAGCTCTTTAAAACAAGGAATCACTTCTTCCCTAGGACCTAGGGGTCAGATTTGGTCCCTTTCTGACACCTCAAATCCTTTCAGTTTGCCTGCTGCTGTTCCGCTAAATGGTGGTGTGAGGTAATTTATTTGGGAGCAGGGTTAAAGTGTTAATGAGAACACCACATTTTTCATAAGCTCAGCAAAACTGAAAGCAGAATTCTCAGCTGAGAGAAAGAAAAAAAAAAGAAATCCTCAGCACATACTGGAGCCAAGAAACATATGGAGCCATTTTAAGCCACAGTTCTATCTTCTCAGGTTTCAAGGAAGTAAATCTAAAGCGCGGTCTGACCACTAATACACATGCAAGAAGTGCATGCCTCCAACATCAGTACAGAGCAGGCTAATGGGAGCACTGCTCCTGCGAGGTGCTGAGAGCCTTCACCTCCACTTGCGGCCTGAAAAACGGGCAGGTTTAGCACCTGGAAGGATTAGGCTTCTAAATGTCCCTACTGCCGATAGCACATTTGCCAGGAGAATTGATTTGACAAGGGTAGCGATGTATGGCCATTAAATTGTTTGCAGATTTGACCTATCTGTCCATAGTAAGAAATAATACCTGAAATGCCATAACTCTGTCAAACATTTCAAAGGAATTCTTGTTTAAAGATCGAATGCATTATGTAATCTCATAATGTCAGATTAGGACATAAAGCTCTGGAACATGACACAGAGCAGCATTACAAGACATACTGTGTCAGAAATTTTACAAACAATTTCTTCTGGCCCTCTCACATGTTATCAGTTTGAGCAGTGACTATGATACATTTCAAATTTCTTCTGGCAGCTGGAAACAAAATGACGTGGGAGATATGTGACTGGAAATCTCATCCAGAGGCTCTTGAGAAAGGATTTTTCCATGGCAAAGCACTACAGGCTTGGGGATTTTGTCCCGCTGTCAGAGCACCTGCAGGGGGAATGGGGAAAGGGGGGCAGCACGACCGGAATCGAGGAATGTAACGGAGCTCACTGCTGTGTGTCACCAAGGCTCTCAGTTAACAGAGCTCAAATTATTCACAGCAAAAGAAATGTTAAACTGTGCTACCTACCACCAGTACGGGGGTTTAGGCTTACCCAGTGACTGTGGCTACAGTTTCATTAGCATCATTTTCCTCCATATGGACTTATTTTTATCTCTTGTTATTTGTCTGGCTGTAAGACAACTGAGGCAAGATAAACACCTTCTGCCTTGGCAGGAACTATCTGATTTCTGCTAAGTATAAAGCATCTTGGAATTTAGGAAAATAGACAAGCAAAATAAATTCCCAGAGACTAAATCTAAAATCAAGAGAGATATTAAAAAAACAGAGGTGATAGGAGAAAGGGAAATAAACCAGCAATGAAATATTGACAGTGATTTTTTTAAGAGACTTGTAATAAAGAAAAGTGATTTTAATTTTCCTGAAGTGGCAATTTGTGGAAAAATAGGAAGCAGCTAAAAATGAAGCACTGAGCACACTATCCTGGTGAACTTCAGCCAAAGTTTCCGACCCCAAAACTCCCTTTTCTAGTATTTTTCTTATGTAATTAATCCTTATCCTTTTTATGACCTTTCATTTGAAAATATGCATAAAAGTGTATATATATAGTGTGTATATATATATATATATATATATATATATATATATATAAATTTCATATGTGGCATTTTTGGGAATTGAAATTTAATCAGGAAGAAGCACTGGGCTCTCTGGCAACTTCTGCCCTGGCCGGTGCAGAACAACAGCGTGCACAAATCAGGGCTGGGACTGAGAAGGCCTCTGGTGTGCAGTGCGAGGCCCACAGTGCTTCAGTGATCTCAAAGATCACATGGCTCAGGGCTGGGAAGGTAGCAGGAGAGCTCTGGGATGTGCCATCCCTTCCAGAGCAGCCTGAAATGCAGCTCTGATGTAGCACCCCATGCTGCTGCAGTGGCCTTGCTCTAATGCCATGCCTTGGGGAAAGGGTGACAGAAGAAGGATGCTGAGGCACTGCTCTGATGGGGACCAGCTGAGCAGATTCCAGATTTTTGTCTTGCTTCTCTTGGCACAGCACGCGCCAAGCTGGTCCCACACACTAGGAATGGGGTTTTAGGGAAAAACGTGCAAGAGCTGCTCCACTTGGCACAGCAGATTTCCAATGAGTTTGCCTCCTTCTGTGAGCCACGTGGACACGCACAGCGTGGGAACCCATCAAGCATGATGAGTGGAGGAGCCAGGAGCTGCTCTACACTTCTGCACTCCTTGCAGAAGCTGTGCCCTTCGACTGCCCCCCAGCAGGCTGCAGAGCCCCCACCCGTGCTTATTCCATGGGTAGCATCTTGTGGGCTCTACTTTGCTTCTGTCCCAGAGCAAACCACAGAGAGCTCCTCCTGAGGCAGGAGGCAGCCCTCTGTCCCCCCCTCTCTGTGCATGCTTTGCTCAGAGCAGGGAAGCTGAACCCAGACCACTCCGGGCAGCATCAGTCATGGTAGCAGCCCTGCAGGATGCCTCCAACACCAGGAACCCAGCACTCAGAAAGTTTCTCACACGTGGCTGCTCTCCAAAATCTGCCAGTTAGCCAGTACTTTTTTGTTAGTAGGTGGTAACTGGGTCAAGATTACTTGCATTAGATGTAATCATGCTTTGTTCCCTCCTTTCTCTTGCTAATAAGTGACTTCTTCCTTACATGCCTTCTGGTCAGCCCTGCCCGTCAAATGACACAGCTGTCAAAATGCGCATTATTCAAAAACAGACCTGTTGCCAGCTCTGGGAGGCTGGGGGATGGGTTCATGTATAATATCACTCTTCTCTTCCATACATCTCAATTTCCTGCTTTCTGCATGATTAATGCACATTTGCTTCCCTCTACATAACGTAGACAGCAAAGGATGAATTATGCTGCTTCATTACATTAACTGGTAACATGTCTTTCCATACATATATACTCTAATCACTGCTTTCTTGTGCCCTGTGTTAGTAAATGAACAATACAGGAAGAGTAAACATAGAATAATGGTGTGTCGAACTCCTCTAACGTAACAGAAATCAAGGAAGGGGACAGAAAGGTGTTTCTCTTACTACCGAGCAAGTTTAATAGCTCCTCCTGATTATAACGTTGTCACTGTCCTCGTTACACCTGACCTCTAATGTAGAACTTTAACAGTTCTTCCTAAATTCAAGGAACACAAGACAGACATTTTCTGCATTAGAGAATTGATACTAGTAACTGAAAATAACCAGCATGTGCACCAACATAGGCTACAAGACATGGCTCACATACTGGTTACTATCTGCCTAAACTTACATCTAAACAATACAAGCCAACATTCTACCTAAACATCTAAACAATACCAGCCAACATTGGTACTCTCAGATAGACCCCAGCATTGCACATGGAAATAACAATATTATGCAGACTTGGAGGTGTTAGCAGCTTGAAAGCAAAGAGCAATAGCAGATGCTTAAAATACAAGGAATACGTCCTACTTGTGCGTTTAGTGTGTGTGCGTGTGTGTGCAACGTACACACAAACATACGCATGCAGGCAGTTTCTAAGAGGACAGCAATAAGACTGTTTTAACAACACATAGAAGCATATGATGTGCCAAAAGGACACAATGCAAGGCAACACTGATTCCCAGTTTGGGTTTTGATACAGTGGATAATGACAGCATTAACCAAAGATGACGGTGATTAGAAAATAAACTAACAGCTTGGAGAAACACCTTGGGCTCTTTAACCAGAAGCAAGAAACCAGCTGTTGGCTGCTATTGTCCTTTTTTTTTTCTTTTTTTTTTTCCTTTTTACTTTACAGGGCCTACAGAAGCTTATATAGAAAGAAAATCAATTAAATAAAAATGGACAATGATGAAGAAGTCAAGAGAGCAATTTTAAAATCAATACATTGCTTCAAAAGAAGCTCACAATTTGGCTGCAGAATATGGAACAGAAGCCTGACATACCTAGCAGAGACAAGGCTGAGAACCAAAAGCATATAGAGCGATCCTCTCATATTTATCAGAAAGGATGGCATGGAGAAATTAGTAGTAACTCCAGACATTAAAAACACATCAAATTAATCTTCTATAGTCTACTCTAACTCTTCGAGGATAACTAGAGAAGTTTCAGACACTGGGCCAAATCTTTGAAGTAATCAGTAGACAACGTTTGAGCTTACAAAACCCAAAGCTCCAAGAATCAGCAAGGAATAAGCTCTTGCAGTAACTCAAGATCAGCACAAATATCACCCACTTCTGCTCCAAGTACAAGACATCATTCTTCAATTTGCAAATAAACACATGGCACAGGCTTTAAAAAACAGCAACAATTAAACAATAAAACTCTGCCAAAGCAAAACGTTCCATTATATGTGCAATTTTCTCCCCAAGGAGTGGACTGAAGAAAGGACATCCCACATGTGAAATGTTAGTCATGTTGTGTGACGCACTTCTGGGTGATTCTCACATAATGTGGTAAGGACAGTACAATAGCTTACAAAGACTGGTGGTGAAATCAAGGAAAAAAATGGATGAACTTCATCTTAATGTTTGCTTACAGGCTGATGTTGGCAACTTTATGAAACCATCAGGGACTAAAATCACCTAAATCATAATAAAAATGGTGTTCACAAACTATTTAATGGGAAACATAAATGGCAGAAAGTGGTCCTCAAATAGTGAGAAATTTGCTACAGGGCTTTAATGCTGCTTCTGAAGTTGCAAACTGTACAACTCAGCCCAAGACACTTCTTGGCCAGCCATAACTATGTCAAAATTAATGCAGAATTAAATATGGCTTAAATAGGCAGGCAGGGTATTTCGTAAAAAACAACAACAACACATTCTTAGCCATTTTCACTTTTCATTTCAAAACCCTTCCTGTCTTAGTACTCTGAAGAAATTCTCTTTGATTCTTTTCTGATGTGCAAAACATCTGAGTAGTGATGGACCATGATGAGCATGAGGTGTGCAAATACTACTCAGAGCAACTGGCACTTCTGTCAACATAGCACTGAAAACACTGATGTCATCTGGTATTTGCAGTAAGCCCCGAGTACTCCTCTTGCAGCTGAACTTTTGTTGCCTTCTTCCTATAGAATTTCTAAGCTGGAATCAGGATCAGCTATATCATATTCTATTTCTTTCCTTACATCAGGCTTTCTTTTTTGAATTCTTCTGTATCAAATGCACAGAAGTTCCCATCTGAACTCGCATATTTGTAAGTCTGACCTCTCCCTGGAAACAGATTTGTGGGCTTTTCCTTCAGCTATGATTATTAGCAGATGAAATACCACACTTACGTTGATGAAACAACCTCAACGATTATCAGCAGCAGTAGTGGTAAATGACAGACCTATGAACTGCGTTCTACACTGTTGCCCTGAGTTTGAGGCACTGTTGAGGCCTGTTCCAGTTGCCTCTGGTAGAGGAAAAGCTGATGTAAGAACACAAAGGAGAAAATTGGTATAAGAAATTGATTGCATGTTGTATGTGAGATGTCCAACTTATAACTAGAGGAGAGAGACATTACCAAGCAGGTATCAACCCATATGTGAAGCTGGGAGCGTCGCTTGCACGGGTCAAAGATGGGGCTGCTTTTTCATCACTAACTTTCATACCCATCATGTTTAGAAGTGTGTTATAACAGATACAAGTTACAACCTACTGTAGAGAACTCACTTTAGCTGGGGGTTGGACTAGATGATCTACCTGGTCCCTGTTTAGAAGCTGATAAGGTACTGCAGGGCGTCACTGGCTGCTAGTCAGTTAAAGCCCTATCAGGATTTAAATTTACTACAGGCATTCACCAAATATTTCCTATAAAATAGAATTCTTTTTGGAGTCAATTTTGTAGAAATTATCATTACTATTATTAAGCTGTTGTCTGTTTTATCAGAAATGAGCCTTGGAGCAGATGTTTAATGACCTGCTCATATCAGCAGCAGTTCCTTGGATCAGCAAACAGACACCAGCAGAAACAAAGAGAATTTGAAAAAGCAACAAGTCCCCTCAAAACAAAGCGTGTGTAATTTTTCAACATACACATATTGAGTACTTGAAATTAATATTCCCTGGCCCTTCGCATATGCATCTGTGACTTGTATATAGGAAACAAAAATCAACAAAAGGAACCAGAACAAATTAATAATCCTCTCCTTCAGCAAATTAAACTTCACTCTGCTAAATTAGTTGACCTTCAAAGTTTGCCCGGGGGAACGATGCAAGATTGGAGGGTTTATCTGAAGAAACTAAGATGAAAACTGGGATGAAGAATGCGAATTGACTCATGGAGTGGGTGGGCCCTGAGAGCTTTGTTTAGCTCCTGTTAAAAAAAGTTCATTGAAAGAGAGCACCACCACAACCTCCACATGAAGGTAGGTTTTGTCATACCTTATTATTTATGGTAAGGAGCTTAATTACCACAGTAAGAGTACACAAAGAGAGAAGAAGGAAATACTGTTCACAACTCAGCACAGAACGTGCTGCATCAGCTCAGAAATGAAATGAAAAAGATGGCTACAGACATCTGCTGTGGTTTTTGAGATGCTCTGGACTGAGGTAGAGATGTGTGAGTGCTCTTCAGCATGGGTGTTGTTCCAAACTGCCCCAGACACATGAGCTGAGATGACGTGAGCGTCTAAGAACTGTAATTCAGCTACAGAGGATCTTCTGTTTGGCATTTCAAACGGATTGGGTTTCTGTCACAATGAACTTGTGGAGAGTGGAATGTCTAATAAAGTAAAGAACCTGGATGAGTAAAAAGACAATTATGTGGCTTTTTTTTTTTTTTTTTTTTTTTTTAAATCTTGTTTAATTCTTCTTAAACATAAAGAGGACAATTTGTCTCATGCTGGAATCCACCTGCCCCTGCTGACTTACAGCTTTTTCCCCTTAGCAGTAAGGCATTCAGCATCACACTGCACAAACAGTGCAATTTTATATTGTATGTTTTGTTAAAGGTACTGCAACACAATTTCCTAAAATCTGTGGTATGAGATACAAGTATGATGGTTGATAATAACCGTATAAAGCATACTCACAATTCCGTAGCCTATGAAAGTGCATAGCTAGTCCCCAGTACTAAGAAGACTCAGATGTCTTTCTAATACAGCCAGCACTTTGCTGTTACAGGAAGACGCTCACTAGCATGCTACTCACAAAAAAAAGGTGATCTGACTAGTAGCTGAAAACACTTTGGTGCCTGCTGCATTGATGGAAAGCAGGAAGCATAACCTTTGACCACAGAGACAATAACAGTGCAAACTCTTCTAAAAACATAACCTACAGGAATTAGTGTCTGGTATCAGTTGCAAAGTGCATTTAGAGCTCTCTATAAATCTCACTGAAGCATTTAATGAAATGGTCATCTTCCTGTGTAATTTGAAACTGATGTAAAGAGTTTTGCAATGATGAGGAGGGCGTTAAGACTCTCACGGGACAAGGGCTAGAACCAAAAGAACCCATTACACTGAGGAGTAGGGGCTTTCCTGGGCTCTATTCCGGTACCTAGACTCCAAGTACAGGGTCTTTGTGCTTGAAGGAGAAAAGGAGGATCAGCCAACTTCAGATGGAATATTCAGGATCACTACACTGAATAGAGACCATGCTGCCAATCACTTGGAAACACCGAGAAGGGTGGGGTTATGTGGTCTTTTAAAAAAAATAGAGAGGTGTTTTCATTTTGTTTCATATTCTATGGGTCAGAAGACTTTCCCTGGAATATGGAAGGTCCAGATTCTGTCCCCTCTTCCCCTTCATCTGAATGGTTCAAAAAAAATCTACCTGCCAAGTCCAGCAGAGTCTCTTTAAGGAGCACAGGAAGACTCCATCCTGACAATGCTGTTTCCCCACTGGAGGGGCAGGCCCTTTTTTCTACCATATGTGATGGCAAAGACAAACGCTATCTCACCAAAACTCAGCTTCTAGCAAGTCAGGGATAGACTAACAAACATACTGTAAGTTGGCTTCCATTAACTAACTGAAGCTGGTATAGTCTAATAAAATGTTTGATGTCAGCTACGTTATTTCTTTTTTTATCTGAAGAAGATTAATGGGCTTATTTTCTACCTAATTTTCATGATGATATTCAATTTTTATTGTGATTTTCTATTTAATGTGATTTCATCACAGTTTTTTAATCATCATATCTAAGCACTCCTAATGTGAAGCCCTTTTCATGACCTTGCTGAAGATTTCTTTCTGATGTCAGAACCCCTGCACAAGCAGGTGTTACATACTTTAGCAGTGATAGAATTATTCTTTCATAGTCCGTAGAAGCTCCTAAGCTGCCTTCATCCCGATAACATTTAAAGTCCATTGAGTAGCACATTAACTGACAAGACCAAAATTCATCATCTTTGCTTCATTCTCCTCTCTTGAGGAACTCTGTATGTAGGAGAATGTGTAGCTTGGGTGTGGTTCCCATGGCATTTTATTTTAATTGTACTTGATGTTAAGATCCAGAAATATTCTCCCCTCACTTTGAGCACCAACTGCAGAGGAATTTGTGAACTTCTTTATTTCTGCCATTATTAACACTTGCATCTCCAGTTAGGCTCAGTCTTGTCCAGAATTCAGCTTTATTATCACATATGATCTAGACAAACGTTAAGAAAAAGAGATCCCTTTTCTTAGGGCATTTTATACTGATTAAGTCTCTTGCATATATAACAGAGCTGTCCAAGCTGCCTGGAGATTGTGTGCTCTCTTGCATATGCATTAATACTAGCAGCTACAGCCATTACTCCTTACATACACAGCTACCAATAAAGACATGCAATTGAAGTTTCACTAGTGAGTTAAGGCTGATGTTCTAGGAGCAAATCAACCATAAAGCTGACCATCAAGCCACACAGGTAAAACACTTCTAGAATAAAATGATTCTAACACCGATGATAATGGAATATTCTTGTGGGAGAGTACTTAATCTTGGGAAGCTGGATGGTCACTTAGTGCCAATATTACACACTAAACCATGTTCCTGAGTGCTACATCTACCTTTTCCTTAAACACCTCCAGGAACAGTGACTCTATCACTTCAGTGGGTGGCCTGTTCCGATGCCTGACCACTCTTTCTGAGAAGAAGTTCTTCCTAATATCCAACCCAAACCTTCCATGGCACAACTTGAGGCTTTTACCTCTTGTCATACTGCTGTTGGGAGAAGAGGCCAACCCGTACCTCACCACAACCTCCTTTCAGGTAGTTGTAGAGAGCAGTAAGATCTCCCCTGAGCCTCCTCTTCTCCAGACTGAACATAAGACTTGTGCTCCAAACTTCTCACCAGTTCTGTTGCCTTTCTCTGGACGTGTTCCTGGGCCTCAATGTCTTTCTTGTAGTGAGGGGCCCAAAACTGAATGCAGTACTAAAGACGCAGTCTCACCAAAGCTGAGTACAGGGGGATGATCACCTCCGCGCTCCTGCTGGCTGGCTATTTCTCATACATCAGCCTACCTGGCCATGCTGCTGGCTCATGTTCAGCTGTGTACTGACCAACACCCCTAGATCCTTTTCCTTCATGTGCCTTACTAGTCACCCTGTTTCAAACCAGCAGCATTGCCTGAGGTTGTTGTGACCAAAATGCAGGACCCCAGTGCTTCAACTTGTTAAACTTCATCCCATTGGCTTCAGCCCAGTGATACAACCTGCCCAGGTCCTTCTGTAGGGCAGTTCTGCCCTCAGACAGATCAGTACTTCCCCAACCTGGAGTTATCTGCAAACTCATTGGGGGTGCACGCCCAATTCTCCCATCCAAATAATCAGTAAAGATATTAAGCAAGATGGGCCCCAACACTGACCCCTTGGAAACACCACAAATATATAAGGATTCAAATAAACAAGGATTCAAAAACATGAAAGGAGCCCAACATTAATTACTTCAAGGAAGACTGCATTACATGGGAAGGACTAGAGTTGTGGTTGCTGAACTCTCAGTTCTGATGCTGCCAAGTATGAAGTAGCCCTTGTTGACAGATCTGCAGAGAAAACTTGAACTCTATGCAGAACTGCTGTACTTCCTAGTTTTCCCAGTATTGTTCTGAGCAAGTTAGTTTTCCTCTTCCTATTTCATTAGAAATCTCCTTTAATTATTTGTTTTACTCTTGTCACAAAGCCTCTTTCAACATTTCCTGTTGAATTTCACCCCAGATCTCCTCCTTGATTAGCAATGGATTTATCCAAGCCCTAATTTCTCTCCCCCACTGCTACTCTGCTCTCTCTCTTCAACTCTCACAGCTCCTTCCCTTTGCAGGTAATCTTTCTTCTGCTGTCTGATTTTTCTCCCTCCCCTCATTCTTGACACATTAGTCCTCCTCCTCCACCTTCTGTACTCTCTCTCTCTCCATTCATACTGCTCCATTTTATGTCCCTGTCAGCCCAGTAGCAGACATCAATCTGTTCAGGATCCCCATCCCCCACTGCTATTTCAGAGCTCTGGAACCAGCTCAGTGTTGTGATGCTGCCAGCAGAGCTGGAAGAGAGAGCAGGGAGAGCACTGAGAGGCAGCACAAAGGGCCAGGCAAGCAGGATGCCTGCACCAGGCTGTATGGGGGTCCTGCAGAAGGGAGATGCACAGCTCCATCCCTCCCCATTACTGTGCTGCTCCCTGTAAAGGCAGCAAGTGTGAGGAAATGCTCAGGGCTGAAGCACCTATGAAGGCTGCATAGGCAGGTCTGGGAAAGACTTCAGAAACTTGTCTGAACGAGCTACTGAAAGGGATTAAAATACAGGGCTATCTCTTGGCCATCTACATCTCAGCTCCAAAAAAAATGCAGACTGATCTCAGGTCTGAAGGAGCACATGGTCACCATGCCTTTGTCCACAAACTCCACATCTAGTTGTGAAAATGTTGGGATATTCTGAAGATACTAGGAACAATATATAAAGACACATACAGTCTTGCTATTAGTATTTGGCACCAGAGAAACCATTAAAAAAGCCCTTTCCTCCCTTACTGGACAACAATCTGTTAAAAGCATGCCATAATGTTTGCATATTACAGACCCAAAATACAAAGAAAACACGGAAAGAAGTGTCATTAATTTCCTACAGACTGTGATGGTGGGGCCCAATGTTTTCCTCCGTTCTGAAACTTCCTTCAGAGGGGTTGGTTTACTCTAGCCACAGAGATCACTGCCACAGATGCACCTCTGATATTTCCCACTTTCTTGTAATAATATCACAGAATGTTGGGCAGTCTTGGTGTATAGCAGTAAAACGCATGCTCCTGAGAAGAGTGTCCTGTATCCTGCTGTGGTGAATACTGGACATCTTACTGGCTTGAAAAATGAGTGGTTAACCATATTGAAGGCAACACACTCCATGTACCTTCGTGAGACTGTTTGTACACTGTCTCACCTACACCAATGCCTACATTGTTTTAACCCAATTCAGTATTATGCCAAGGTGCTATTCACCACCATGCACTCACTCCATTCAACCTGCCTAATGGATCGCTACAGCAAAGACATCACGAAAAAGATCCAAAAAAATGAAAATGAGTTGGAGGAGGAGGTAACCAAATCCTTCATTTATATTTTCATTCCACCAGACATACACAAAACTGGAACACACCAGATTTAATAAAGAGAATGCAAAATGCCTTCTGGCCAATACCAAATTAAGCTGAGTAGCCCTGTTACAGCAGTCACAGAGATATTCCACAATAATTCTGAATAGGAGGCCCAGGAAAATTTGCCTTCAATGAGTTATGACATATATTCGGTATATATATTATTTTTTGGAGAATTCTCTATTCTCATGTTACCTATTGGGAATCTAGCCAGTAAAAAAAATTTGAATCAGTTATTCATATAGGCTAATCCCAGAAAACAACCTTAACATACTCCTCTTAAACTGATTTTGAGCTTCCAGTATGCTTGATCAGACTTTCTAGAGACTACCACACAACCATTCCAGCCAAAATTGCTTCTATTTTATGTGAAGACACCTTCTGAAGCCTGGAACGAGTAAGGCAACCGCCTGTGGGGCTTTTGGACCACTGTAGAAAGGAAAAAAATACATATTCTTCTGGATACAGCCACACATTTCTAAGTAAAAATCAGTCTCTCCTACCTGGAAAGTCTGCAAGAACTAGGAAGACCTGACAAGATCTCAATATCTCCATCCTACTGTCAGGTCCTTCTGTCTAGCTCAGGTCCTTTCTACAACCTTTGTATGTTTGGATGAAAAACAAAAGCCTCAATAGCACAGGGAAATTTACAGAAATATGCTACAAATGGCCATTTCAAACGATTAAAAAATCTAGATGAGAGGAGAGGATCTAAACTTTCCCTTTGTGAAAAACCAATATAAAAACATTTCCAGTAGAAAATACAGTAACTATTAAGGTTATTTATTAACAGTCAAATTACAAAAATGTTAATTCATTCTTGTACCCAAATGATCTTTCAATTTTATTACCGAAGCAGATCGCAAACTTTATATTTAGAAGAAAAAAGAAAAACATTGAAGATATGAATGTACTTTCAATCACAAGCTTATCTCTTTATCATATCCTACTACGTCCATTATTGAGACCTAAGACATATCAGTGAGAATTATTTCCTACTCAGCACTCTGATTCTAATGAATATGTTTTCAGCTCAAAACAAGAGCAAACTGTTTCTTTACTATTACTGTAAGGAAATTAGACTCCTGCTTTGTCCCAGGAGCAGTAGGTTTTTAAGAGGCAAATGGGACTTAATAATTATCTTAGATCATCAGACTTCTATTCCTTTTTGAAACTTGCAGTCCTGGTAAGTCAGTCACTTTACGCAGTCAAAAATGCAGCACTTTGGAAATACCTAGCCACCAGTAAAGGGGATCTTCCGCAACATGCAAGTGTGGTGCATCTACCCTGCAAGGTCTCCACAGGGATATGGTAGGAATGCACAAAGGAAGAGATTGCTGACATCATTTAATGCTCCCACAAAATGCCAAGTCACCTTAAAACAGCCAGGTTTTGTCAAACTAGTATTTTAAGATAAGGTTCTGAACTCCGATTACATTTGCAACGTTGATGAGATTGTTCTCACTGCAAGGAGTCTTGTCCTGCTTTGACCAGAAAAATATTCATCCTCACTGTCACTAGCAAAATTTACATAACAACTAGACCCTGATCTTGGCTCGTATCTTCTTTCATTCTTATTTTAAAAAATACATTATATTTAATAACAGCTACTTTCTCTTTGAGACACAGTCTGATAATGAAAGCATCATTAATCTGTAGTATGGAGGCAGCTAGATCTTTGACAAAACACCTTGTAAAAGGCTCTAACAGAGTAATATTGACTCATTGTCAATACTTAGTAAGGAATTTGTTGCAATATCACAGAATCATTGAACAGTCTGTGCTGGAAGGGACCTCTCAGATGTCACTTGATCAGCCTCTTGCTCAAAACAAGTCCAGCTATATGGGACTGCTCAGGACCACCTCTAACCAAGCTCTGATGATCTCCAAGGTTGGACTTTGTCTCTCTAATTCCCTATTCCAGTGCTTAAGCAATACCACTGTGAATTTATTTTTATCTAATAAAAAATTTCCATGTCATGACTTGCATTATCTCCTCCTATCATATCACTGTATGGCTCCAAGAAAAGTGTCTCTTCTCTACAGCCCTGATCAGCCTCTAATCATTACAAGCAGCAATAAGACTCCTCTAACTTCCTTCCTCAAGGCTGAATAAACCTTCCCCCAGTCTCTCTTCATATATCAGATGCTCTAGAGGCCATCTTGGATATCTCTGCTGGACTTCCTTCAGTATGTCAATATCCTATTTGTGCCAGAAAGCCACAAACTGGAGATAATACCCTAGATGCCCTTGCTATCACTTCATGGTATGCTGTTGGCTTTGTATGCTACAAAAAAAAGTCTCCTTTACTGCTTCCTGCCTACCAAGAGCTTCAGGTCTTCTGCATCCCTGCTTTCTATGCAGGGATATACAGCTGTAGGCTTAGACTGAGTTATTTGGTCCCACAGTTGCAGGACTCCGTACTTGTCTTCACTGAAACCATTAAATCCCTGTCAGCCCACTTTGTCAGCCTATCAAACTCCCTCAAAAGTAGTATTCCTGCTAACCAGTATATCCCACTTCTCCCCACAGTTTAGTACTGAGCAAAAACTTGCAGTACATGCCTTTGAACTTGCTGTTTGAGCTGTTTAAACAGAGATGTTAAAGCTGTAAGCATATGTCCAGTATGCTTAACTGGTCCCTTAATTTGTCCTTGCTGTGGGAAGAGCTTTATTCCCACAGATCCCTTCACTAGCAACTTGTGAGAATGGAGGGAAGATCCTACTAGTAAAAACAAAGGCAAGAAAGGCATTGAGTACCCTGGCATTTTTTATGCTCCTCATCACTGTGCTCCCTGGTCCACTAAACACTGGTCCATATTATCCTTAGACTGCCTTTTGCTGCCAATGTATTCATAAAAATCTTTTCTGCTTCCCTTCGTGTCCCTTTTTAGTTTTGGCTCCAGCTGAGCTTTGCTCCTCTTCTATCTCAGCACAGTGGAGTAGTGTCTCTATACTCCCCCTGGGCAGCCTGTATCTGCTCCCATCCTCACATACCTCCACCTTTCTGAGCTCAGTCAGGAATTCCCTGCTGATTGAGCTGCCCTTCTGTGCTGCTGGCTAAACCTCCTGCAAAGCAGAACCACCATTTGCATGTTCTGAAGAGGCTGTCCTTGAATGTAAAATATTAATGTAAATTAAATATATATGTATGCATTTTGAATACTACTTAAGAATGTACACTTTCCTGTATTGTATTTAAATAACCAAGAATTGGAGAGCACATCCTAAGGAAGGCTTGCTAGTGCTGTGTATTTTATCCACGTAGCTGATACCATGTACTGGTATCTCATGAAGGAAACAGAAAACTGGTCCAAACAAAAATCAATGCAAACTTGCCCCCTAAAAGCTCCTGATCTGCAGATTCATACAGCCTTGGGCAAAGGTAGCTTCTTTTGGGGAATGTTTCAACAATGTTGCAGGCTCTGACAGCCATCTGGTAACAAGAACAAGGGCACCAATGTTGAGCTACATAAATTGCAACAAGAACAAATCACAAGGAGAATGAACTGCAAATCCTGAGCTCTTCCCCCTCAGAAGAGGGACTACACAAATAACGTTAGTCAAATGACTGACACTGTATAGCACCTCTAAATGCAGCTGGAAAGTACTTTTTCATATTTCTCTCACGTAAATAAAGATTTTTTCCAGAGGCCTGACGTCTCACTTTTGTCAAGATCTCAATTACAAAGCAGGTAATGGACATGAACAAGGAGCTTATGGGGAATCAATGTTACACAAAAGTGTTACACAGAGACTCCTGTGAAAGAAAAACATTTTTAGGAACCGATTCACAACTACTGTGAAAACATGGTTGAATATTTCGGCTTCTATTGCGTACCATGGCAGCACCTATTACTTTACTGTCATCATGTAATTTGATCATGTTATAGAGAATTACATTATTCCTGATTATGACCAATGTTACAGCCTGCTTCACAAATGCCTGTGTGAATATAGGCACCAATCACCCTCTGAAGGATGGACCCGCTGTCAGCTCCCACGGCTCTGGGTGAGCACAGAGCATGGCACCAGAAGCCAACCTGCAGGCTGGGTTGGCAGCCAGGCCCCATCTGAGGGCTGCGCTCCCAAATTCATCTGCATCCATTCCATCTGCAGGCTGGGCTCCCAACAAAGTACGGGTGGCACTCTGGAGCACTCCTGTGCTGCGTGTATAAGCACGAAGCAGCACGCTAGACTAGCTCCAACTAGCAGCAGCAGCACTCTTCTCTAGATTGGAACCACACTGCCACACAAACCATGGGAATTTTCAGAAATATCCAAGAGGGAGTTTTCCTGAGACAAACCAAAAGAGAGACTACACAACAGAGGGTGAAGTAAAATGATACTCCTCTTCGCTACACAAAGAAAGGTTTACAAGGAGCTGAAGCTGTGATTACATGCAGAGGAAAATTCCAATAGTCTAGTAAATTATTAATTAATATTGATGCACTATCAATCAGCAAAGAGCAGTGTACTCACTGTTAGAGAAAAGCTAATTAGTAGTCTGAAGGAAAGACTTTTTGAGAAAGCATGGCAGAAACTTTGGCTCAGATTTACAGTGGTATTTATCATTAGATTTTATGGGCTGCATCAAATCTGTACATCAGTGGTTTCATAAAGTTAGTTATCAGATACTTAGTAAAGAAGAAAGTGTGACTAAGTATAACAAACTTTTCAAGATTAAGTGTAATACAAAAGCCTGCACTGGACAGGGAGGGGAGCTCCCTCAGACCAATTCATCACAGCAGATCCAGAACCACCCATATAAGAAAACCTACAGTTAGATTATTTAGTTGAGTAAATGCTCAACTTCTGTTCACCTCAATAAAGCCTATTTCTATCTAGGCAATATAAAAATAGTCCTACTGCTGTAGAACAGTTAGAAATCATAATGATTATGGATATTATATGAACAAATATCCATATGCATAGCAATTTTCTCCTGTTATAGTACCTAGTGCACAGCAACACAGATTAATTAAAATAGTTTCAAGAGTTTTTCTACATCATTTACAGTACTGAGACTTGTCATCCTGCTACAGCTTCAGAATATCTGGAATGGTAGTTACTGATCTTCAAAATTGTGTTTTTGGAGCTTGAAGACTCAGCCACATGAAATTTTGCCTGTTATGACAAATTCAAACAGTGAAGCAACCACTTGTTCCTGTTAAAACAATCCCTGATGACAGTCGCTGTTCAGAGGTAGTTTGACACATTTGGTTTTAAAATCTGTCATCAAAATTAACTTTTCATCTTTTCTTTAGCACCACTGTAAGGGTTAATGCAGGTTCATTCACATTTCTTACTCAATCTCACTGAAAAGTTAAAGAAAAGATTTGAAATTGTCATTCAGATTTCATCTTAAACTGCTTATCTCTATTCGCCTTCTGATTAAACATATATATTTTTTTTCTAAACCAAAATGTCACATTATCTTTATGACCATGCTCTCCATCAAAGCAGTAAAAGCTTGAAGGTTTACTGCAAAAAGGGTTCCCCTTACTGGTGACTCACAATACTGCAGCACTCAGATCCCCAGTACAGCTTCAAATCTCCAAGTGATTTAATGTAAAGCAGCTGCTGGTTGTATGTCTGGAGCTGAGGACCCCTCATACAGAGTTTCTTCAAGGCACACACGTTTAGCAAACGCATTTAAATCATCCATAAATACTACTGGTCTCTGCATTTATTGCATCCTTACTGTATTTGGATGCTCACTGGGAGCGCGTAAGCAAACATTACATGCTAAGACAGTAATCACAGTATTTACAGGTATTACACACATATTACAGCTACACAGGTTGGTTGGAAGATTCTACTGACATTTACACAGAGTGGCTACAAAAATGGGTAAGTGATAATTGTGTCAGTCATGCCAGAAGTACTGCTGAAGCCAGTTTTTTCTGCCAATATATACAGGGGATGCAGAAATCTCACGGCCTCAGAGAGAGGGTGTGTGCAAGAGGTGGTCACAGAGACTCCCACAGATGGAAATACTGTAAAGCCAATCCTTCCTGAGCATCTCTGCCCACTGCCTAGAATAGCTCTACCAAAAATAAGCTCAGATGCTTTTAAGTCCTGCTAGCGTGTTTCCCATAATCAGTTGTACTCCAGCCTGTCAGAATGAGGAAGAGGCCACCAGAACATGGGAAGAACCATTCCTCCATTTCCCATGCCACACACTTAGGTGCTCTGTATTGACATTTCTTCTGCATAGATACATCAACACCACATGGGGAACACCAGGCTGGAAGATCTGTAGTTGCACTTCCTCCCAATGAAGGTAAAGAAGGAAATCTCAGTCTGGAAGGCTGAATTCAATTCTCTAGCTACTTTCAGGTCAGGGACTCCTCCGTGAGCAGTCCTTACCACGCAGGGGTAGGCTTAGCTGTAGCAGTGCTTGCTCCCAAGGCAACAAGCTGCCTGTATAGCACCTTCATGCAGGTCCCAACCCTTTGCATACCACCCAAGAGGCTGCAGCAGGGATGAGAACACTACTGACCAAATCACCAGCATCACACCTTGGCTTGCTTGCTAAGCAGTATCGCTGTTTCTACCCTCTTTACAGCCCACTCTCAGCCACGAGGCTTCCTGGAACTTAGATAGCATCACGCAATGCCAGGCAGATTTTGGCAACTTCCTGCTGCCAGAGAATTCCCTGATAACCTCTTCCACGGTTTTACTGAAACACTGCTCATTTTACGATGCTGCCTGCTGTGGTGGGATTCTCCCTTTTAAGAAAAGCCTGGAGGTGAGACTTAAGACTTACAACTGTGGCGGCTGGATGCACAGGCTACATACACATTTTTTAACCATTTCTAGTCTGAGTGGGGAAAAAATTCCACAATATGTTTGAAATATTTTGTATTTTCACGCATCAGAGGATTCAGCAAGTATGGCACCCCATTAACCACCAACCTTAAATTCAGAAAATACATGTACTTCTCAGCATCCTCAAATTACATTTTAATAGAAAGTTGCTAACCCATAGATCCCAGCCCATTTTTGAAGATTTCCTTGTAGGAGGTAGCATTGGCACTTGGAAGCTTGCACTGGATTTCTGACCAACTTTGAGGCTAAAAGCTTTGAATGCAAATCAGAATACTGGAATGCTGCTGCAAACTAAACCACAGCACAACAGACTGATATTTCCTCTTCAGTAGTCATTACTGTCATCACTTCTTAGCCTGTGTTTTCATGCAAAAAGATTAAACTTCTGAAATTTAAGTATTTCACATGCCCCATTCCAAGCACTAAATGAGAGTGCTAAAAGGTGACATGGGAATCTCCACAAGAAAAATCTAGATCCAGTGGCATAATTTTTAATCTAGAGCTGCAGAGCCTTCAGTGATGGTTGGTATAAAACTTTCAAGTGCAACTGTGCTCCAGTTTGCTTCAAAGGAAAGAGAATCCATCCTTCAAATGGACAAGCATCTGAAGCATCTGTCCAGCCAGGATGTATATGTTGTAACTAATTCAGGCATCTGCTTTTGATGATGCCTTTTTAGCCTGTTGTAGGAAGCAGCCAGCACTAATAGTCATGTATGCCACTTTTGGCAGCAGGCCTGTTTCCTTAATTAAAGTCACTTCATTCATACAATCAATAAACACACATTTCCTTTCTAAATATATCTTGGAAAAAAAAAGTTAATTTAGATAAGGAGTAATACAGTACTTGGCCATGTTATAATAATATTAAATCAATATTTGAAGGAGATTAGGGAGCATCTTTGAGAATATCAATTCCTTCACTAATGGATTAATACTTGGTCACATACTTACTTAAGAAAAAAATAAGTCAATATCTTAGCCACGTCAGAACAACTAACAAGAAAATTCAAAGTCAAAGCTGCTTTTTCTTGTCTCAAACCTAACCCTTCCTTGTTCCCCTCATTAAATAAATAAAAACAGTGATAAAAATTAAGTTTACCCTAGTACTTAGAATTTCCTGACTTGAAGCCAACTCCTTAACATTGCAGCATGCACTAAACAGCTTTTTAGATGTAAATTACTTTCACACTTAACTAAGAAGTTTAATTGCAGACTTGAATACCACAACAGAATTCCTTTTGAGAAGAACTAAATTTCAGGTCAGACCCCAATTCTACTCTAAAGAGTACTTTGCTCTAAGCAGAGGCAAAGCAGTATTAGCTCACTCCTATTTATCTTTTGCTGGCAGTCATGGCACTTTTCACCACGTGCTGAAGCAATGAAGGCCCCTGTGCGCAGGGCTGGGGGGTTCCCCAGAGCAATCAGAGCGCCGCAGAGTGACACTGCAGGTTATCACAAGGATGGGTTTACTCTTGGAGCTGAGCTCCAACAGGAGGATACATGACTGAAGGCAAGAAAAGCAGATCTGGTGTCCAAGGTGTGGATAAAGCAGAAGCTCACCATGCATCTGTTCCTTAACTCCATCATAACAGAGGCATAAAGAAAGAGCTCTTAGCAAACAGTCTCCACGTGTTCCTGAAGTGAAATAGATGATAGGTTCCTGAAACATTATTTCTATATTAGGGAAGAGGAATGAAGCATGCTCCAAGTTAGAGAGTCCCAGCTACCTAATAATAGATGTCAATCACACAAAAAGTCACTTTTTTCATACTCCAATAGTTCTTTGTAAAACTAGCTCCCTAATATCACACTTACCCTGGGATTTACTGAGAACTAACAGCTGCACGTACATTCCAAAAAACAGCATATTTTTTTCTTCATGGCCTAGAACACAGACCAAAAAAAAAAAAAAACACCAAAACTACAATTGAGGCCAGTTTTGTGTCCAGATTTAGTAGGAACTTCTTTATGGTAGTTCCATCACCTAGTTTACTTAGGTACTTTGTTCAGTCTATCAACCAGCTGATTATTTGTGAGACTGCAGAAGCCTCTTTAAAACCACCACACAGAATAGTAGGAGCAACTGCCTATCAATGGGAGACAAAAATCAAAATCCAGTCTTCGATAGATAGAAAAGTTCTTAGGCAAATAAATAAATATTTGGCCAAAGTCCTGCCTCTGCATTCATCATCCCCTTTTTCCACTGCACTAGGTAGGATCCCAAGTAGTTAATCTTCTTTTACTGTTCGCAGCAGTATTTTTGGCCTTGCTTTTTTAATTGTTAGAGGTGGATCTTAAGTAGAGGGATCAATTCAAGGAAAGAGAATCAGGACATAGAGACTTAGCCCAACAGGAGTAGTTGGCCTCCTTTTGAGGGTCAGCCTCTAGAACTACTACAGCTAGACAAAGAGTCAGTGTGTGGCCAGGTTTAAGAAGCAAAGTTCTTGTGCTGTAGATTTATTGTGGCTTTGGCTGACTGCAGAAAACACCCTATTCTGTAGTGTTTATAGAAAGCGATCAGAATTTCTTGCTGCGGATATTTTAGATTTCTTTGAAAAATAACATTGTCCACAGTATATATAAATTTCACAGACTTATAGCTGGTAAATACATAGCACATGGTCTTGCGAAATACTGTAAAAGCCTCCCAGGGTTCACTTTTTCCCATCTAAAATCTGCACTGAATGAAGCATCTGGTTGCCATTTTTAATTTCCGGCAAAACGGCTCAGAAAAGACCCATTTCTTATTTCCAAAAAGACCACTTAATTCTATCTGTGTGGTACTGCAAAGTGAGCATAAATCACCCATTCTCTTTCTACTTATATTATGGTAAGTCAAATGACTTCAGTGCAACTTATCCTGATTTACATCAGCATAAACCAGGAGAGATGTAAGGGCTCTAAAATCCCCCAGTGTTTGTTTTCATACAATATTTTCTCCTTCTGATGGTTATCCATTAGCCTATAAATCTGAGTAGTCCTAAACTCATACAGTTCATTAATTTTTAAAGTGGTTTATCCTATTCTTTGCAGTATACTTGAGCCAACTCTGGCAGTCTGATCTCCCAATCCCATTTCCTGATCTCACTGAAGAGGCTAATCTGTGGAATTTGTCCCAGCTTTACAGCTACATAGGAACGTCCTTGGACCGGTTCCTGTGTCTGATTGTATGGTTCAGAAGTGACCTAGGAAGAACCCAGGAATATAATATTGTAATATTTATGTTCGGTAACTGTCGTTAACAAGAAGTACCAATTCAACACCTCCTGTCACAGCATTTGCAAACATGGACTCTAATGACATTAACAGGACCTACAAGTATCCTTAAGGGAAAGGATGGACCCCATAGGTTTCTGAGGTACTAATCCCCCTTCTAACTGCTTTTTAGATAATATTTTGACATCTGCTAAGCAGAATGTACATCAGATTAAATCTGGAACAACTATGTTAATCAATTAAAATGTAAGTTAAGAAATTGTTCAATACACTACACACAGAAGTGTATTCAATGTTGTAGGAGTTTTCATCCATACTGTACATCAGGAAACCACACTATATACTCATGAAACAAAAAAAGTGAATGATATCATCAGCATGATTCTTTTCTGCCTCATCATGCCTCTGAGCTGTGACTTGTTCTAAGGGTTTTAGAAAGCTGATAACTCTCTCTTCAATCATTATAGGGCACTGTGCTAGCATGCGACAGCTTTCATGGAAGACTGACATCACTAGAGATGTAATGGCTTAAAAATATTGGACACTGCCATCAGTTAATGAGTACAACATCTCCGTTTGGTGTTCCCACACATGTAAACCTCCCAACACTATCACTGCACAGGAAATAAACTATTACATAGCAAAACATCAGCCTTAAATCTCCAGCAATTTGCATTTTTACATAGTTTACACTGCTTTTCCACCCGAGTGATTTCTAATAATTTTACAGTTAAAAAAATAAATTCAGGCTTCCCAAATACTGAGGAACAATTCATAGAAAAAGGAATCCACTGTATGGTTCATCTACTATCACCGGAACACCGCTAAATCAGCTAACACCGTTCCCATTTTACGGTGTAGCGTAAGGACATACGACTTATCCCAAATCGTACACCAAGCAGTAGTGTGGTTAGGAGAAGATTCAGATTTCTTCACTTCCTACACACACACTTTCTTATACAGCATGAGGACACGTGCTTTAGCAATGTAACCAAATAAAATGGCACGGAAAGAAAAGTTGTTTTTTTCCTTTGTGTAAAGGGCACTTTAGAATGGTCTGCTGCATTTCAGAGACAGTTGCATATCACCTGGGATAGGTGGTGGCACAGGGGACAAATGGGACAGGAAATTAAGACCATACTTATAAATTCAGAAGCATTGGAGCTTCTGTTGATCACAGATACTCTGGAAGTGTAAAGCGTTTAACAATTGTAACTAAAAAGCTTAGCTTCAGAGTTGTAAGAAATTAGCATTTCCTCCTCCAGTTGCAGTCTTTTGGACTCTGCTATCTTAAATGTGAATTTGCAGCTGTCAAATTGAATAATGCATAGCATCAATTTAAACCCTGCCTTTTGATAAATTCAGTGTAATAGTTTCACTTTGTCTCGATTCTGTTGATTGCTCTTAAATTCAAGATTGTTTTAAATTCCTTGAGATTATCCTGGAAATATCAATTACAAACTGTAGGCATTTGAGACAGAGTGCTCTCATTTAGCTGGAAAGCATTTCTTCCTATTCTTTGCACCTAATACTTTAGAGGTCACAGAAATATAATTTGCTATTTTAAAGAGTAGAACGTTTAAAGAAGAAATATTGTAAGTGGTTGTAGAGACTAAAAAAGAAAGAAACTTCACAAGGAGCAAAGAGTCACACACAACATGTTCTTTGTCCATCTAAGTGATTCATGACTGGTGAAAGCCACTGCAAGAAGTGACTTGAAAATGCAAAGCTCATAAGTACCATGACTCTTCCCATTCACACTGAAAACCTCCCTTGGACTTGGAGATGGAAAATGAAATCATCAGTTCTTGAGGTCAGAGTACTTCTAGAATAACATGGCTTACAACATACTCCCTAAGAAACTTGTTATTTCTGCATGACTATATGTTCTAGTAGATCAGAGCTATGTATGCTGCACAAGCCTCCCTCCCTCTTTTTTATTTTTCCCTTTCAACTCATATTTATCTTCCCAAGTGTTCACTGATATTCAGTTTTCCTTCAACAAACAAAATTCTGTTCACAGTCTGAGCTACTTGACAGTACTTCTTATATATAAAAACACCTGGTTGCTTTGCAAAGAATAAAACACCCATATCACTGAAATCAATATTGGAAATGAACTGAGAAAAGGGAATAGACTAGGGTGGGTCTAGAGCGTGAAACAGAGTTAACATTCAGATGGGATGACTCTGAAATCTTGTTGGCTGTTCTTCTGAATTTTTGTCCGTGTGCATGGATGATCTCATAAGATCATCTGGAGCGTGTTTATGCTATGCTTGACAGATACATTCAGTTTCTAACATTTGTTACTTTCTATATTTTTTGTCTACAAAACCAATATGTGAATTTTCATCTGATATGCACGCAAGTACTAAGCAACTATTAATCAAGCCAGATGAAGATATTTGGTCTCTTCTTTTAAACCTAAATCCTTGTTTGTAAGTCCTTCTTTGGCTTTCTCAACTTAAATCTAAACACTGCATTTCCTATAAATTTTTCTGACTGAAGTCATTACTGATGTCGATATTCTGATTACTAAGTCTTCTTGATTAAAGCTAAAATGGGAACTAAATTGCTACCAAATGTCTATTGGTTTCTATTTTTAAATATTTTTTTCTGTCAAGGATGTCAACAATTTCAACTAGAAATATTTGCTAACCGTTTCGTACTGCTCTTAGGAGTTTTGGGTTTCTGATTTCCCTCATTTGGAAGCCCATCATTTATTTCCGATGAATCAATAAGACAAAGAGGGTACATCCTTGGCTCCTGGCCAGCTTTACCTCACCTGGATCCTAGCATTGCAGGTGAAATTCCATTATAAGCAGATAAGATATTCGTACTTGCAGTTACACGTGTAAATTATCAGGTAGAATCACTGACAATCTTTGGCATGGTTGCAAACCTAGCATGAATCAGAAATTTTACAGTCATCCTTAATATGGTTATTAAAATGCATGTACTTTAACATTGATTCTTAATATGTGGTATTGTTTCAATCCACTCAAGGAATGAAAAAGGAAATTTGGGCTGTTTAGGCAAGTCAGTTAAAGTAAATGTATAAAATAGAGATTTAATTAAACTGGAAAAGATTATTACATTTACAGAGTCAAAGACAGAGTGGATAACATGAATATAATATATGACTAAAGCTATAAATAAAGACAGGAGAGGGATAGTGATAGAGAAGAACCTAAAAGAACAAGCTCGATTTTTTGTTTTTGCATAAAACATTATATGAACATATCTGCCCCAGTTCTAATCTTTGCTTCTTTGTTAACCATGGTCTCTTAATCATTTCTTCTGTTGTTTTTTACTCCATCTCAATTTGCTGTTTTCCCATTTTTCTGTTCTTACATTTTTAATCTACAACTCACCACATCTATAGCTGTTCCTATCATTTCTAAATAATTTTTTCTGAAAATCTTTTTTAAGCAGACTGAGATTTGGATTTTTTTTTTTTGGCCTAAAAAAATAAGCTGATCTGGTACAGGACCTCTGGAGAGGCCACTTTGTTATTAAACTGAACCAACTACCTTAGATGGAAGTGGCTAAATAAAAAAGGATGATTCATAAGCAGCTTTGTATGCACACAGTTCAGATCTGGGGCTTCCTGCAGTGATGGTATTCACTGTTCTCAGATCTAGCCATTCATGCAAAGGGTGGCAAACGCAGGAAACTGGACTTAAGCCACTTTAGACCTAGTACATTTGTGATAGACACAAGCCTGTTTGGAGCCTTCCTGCTCAATGGTAAGAGGCAATTACCTTCACTTTTGCTTCTCATCCACGCACATCCCAGTGCAGCAAATAACCAAGATACTGCTGAGAAACTGCACTAGAACAGACAGAGCTTTCAGAACAGAGGGAAAAGGTAGAAGTTGAGGTTTCTATTTCCTTCACTAGCGAAGCATATCCCCAAACCATAGCAAAAGCTCACACTTTTCTAAGAGAAAAAGCCATCCGTGCTTCTCTTTACCACAGCTGTTCAGCCTCATCCCAACTATGCCATCTTCAAGACAAAGCCTGCTCCCACGCTGGAGTTCACCCAGGACTTGCAGCCTCCTCCCAGCTAGGAAGCAGACGCAACCCAAGCTGGGTTGCAGCAAATATAACATTAATGCTGCTTATATTCCCCCATGATGCTAATGGGGAAGATGAAAAAATGACATTAGGACCACGCAGCTATAGAAGAAGTGTTTCCTCAGTGTCCCCAGACCCAGATTTATGCTGCTAACACAAGTGCAGTGAATGCCAGCATACTGCTGGAAAAGATCACAGTGCCTACAGAAGCCACTCCCCACAGGGCACAGGCACAACTGCAGAAGCAGAGCAGGAGCCTCTTTCCAGGCTCCCAGCATCTGTATCCCCCTGCCAGGCCAGATAGAGCTGTGTGCCACTGGGAACACTTTGCGGGTAACTGCTGGGTTTATCGCGGTGACAGGACACAAGCAGCACTGTTTTCCAGAGAAAAGACAGCAACTGGAAACTGAGCAGAGCAATACACAGAGCTGTAATGACTGTGCATGCTACATAACATTCATCATGGCTATTGTGGACTGACTGGGACCATAATATACATGACTATTTGATATATGTCCTCAGAAAGGTCATCCAGAAGCTTATCCTGGGAAGCACCTCCTGGCACAGAGTGCAAGACCAGCCAAATTGTTCTAACCCACCAGTATATTTTTAGAGTTCATTTAAAACATTTTGTCATGCATATTCTCTTTAAAAGAATGATACATGGCTACTGACAGTCAGTGCATACTGTTTTCATAGCCTAGCTTTCATAAATATTATGAACAAATATCACAGTGGTATTGTTGTAACAAATTACAGTGATGTGTTTCTTGAGAGAGTGCCAATGACTGGTTTATATCCTTTGTGATGTTAGTGTCACAAGAAACGTGGCACAAATCTCTTCCCAAGGCTCAGCAGTATTTTTAGGCCAATAATGCTACTTTTTTTTTTTTTTTTTTTAAATAAAGTGTTTCCTCTGAACATTGATGCCCTTTGAAATTTTATTTTAATATGGTCAATGATCTAAAAACACTTAAATTTGAAGTTTCTTTATTGTAATCCAGAAATAATTTTCTTCTGACTCTCACCAACATAACATAAAGCCAAACATAATAAAATGTGCATAGGGCAAGTAAAGCTACACAGTGGCTCTCAGGACTATACAAGGTTTTCACAGAGCCACCCAGAACTAGAACAGTACAAGCAGAATAGGAAGCACTCAGCCCTTCCCATTTACTGGCAGCTTATCTGGAATGGAAAAAACATTCAGGAACGCTGCAGAGAATGCTTACCAAATTCCTGCCTGCACACAGATGAATTGGAAGCTGGGGATAAGCTTTGGGCTTTTTCTGGGGGTGTTCTGCTCCCTCCATCAGGCAGTGCTTGGCACTAGGACTGGTGCCAGCCCAGTACCCTACAGCCTTCCCAGATGGACTATTTCCTCGAGGAATGACATGCCAGCAGGCTCCCTTAAGAAAGGCACAGCTGGATGGACGTGAAATCCATTTTTATAAGATGTGGGGGAGGGAAAAAAAAAAAAAAAAGAAGTCATATGTTTGCCAGCTGCTCATCTTGAGATGGGCTTGTAGTTGTAGACATTAAAAAATAGCTTTTTTTAAACTTTTCTTTCTCATGGTTTTTAATCTAGCCTACTCTGTGAGAACAATAGTTCACTTAACTCCAGCTGTTTTCCACCACATTCATTTCAATAATGTTTGGTCTACTGAATATACAGAATTAAGTACCTGTGTGTTCTCAAGTGGCACAGATATTTTGTCTCAGACTCTCAGAAACAAACTTCCACACCATATACAAAGGGGAAATAATATGTCAGTGTATACCTGGCTATGGCTGAAATGCCAGCATTTGCTACATACATCCTGCGTGGCATGGCAAACATATTTCTATAGAGAATAAGAGAGAACAGAACAAACTATAATAGCAATTATCTTTGCAACTTTGTTACTCTACCCAAGACATTAAAAACTCTGCCTTAACAATAACCTGTCCTACAGAAATTCTAAATGCTCTGACTCTTCAGCACTGCCATGAGTTTTAGATTTCACAAAGCTCCTTTTGCTTCACACATGAAGATATTTCTATCCGAAAAAAAAAAAAAAAAAAAAAACAACCAAAACCAAAAAACTTTCCAGAATGATAAGGAGATCGAAAGTGCTGGGAGAAAACAAAAAGTCTTTGCCTAAAAGAAGGAAAAACCCTGAGGGGCCTAGAGCTGCAGTTTCTTAATTTGACAGACATTCAGAAGGGTAATTGATGGGGCAGTTAACAAGGCTCTTGACCAAAACGGTTCATATGCAACAGCAACGTCACAATTTAAGATAGCAAAAATTCATGCTAATATATACACACCATGAAAACACTCCAGGAGAAAAAAGAACTCATGCATTAGTAAAAACATGAAAAGTTTCAAGTCTTCAGTGTGATATAGTTCAGATTATTTATATAAATAAACACACAATGAAGGCATTTTCAAGAACTGTTTTTCTGCTGCATTAGGCTATGCTAACTCTCCTACAAATACGATAAAGCAAATTGTCTACAATTCAGGTCTACAGTGGAAACCAATTGCTTCCCACAGTGGGGCAAGGGAAAACCAGGTCATTTATCAAAATTCACTAATGCCTAAAAGCCATGGGTCACTTTTCAACCCAAAGGATAATAGTTTTGTCTTTCAACCACAAATTCCAGTCTAGACGTGCTATGATACCTTTTGGAATGCCTTTTTGCCTTAAGTGTGCTTCAGTGTCAGTTACCCTCAGCTGAGGCTTCTTCACATCAATCCAGAGCCACCTGTCTGTCATCAGCACTAGCAAAGCCTGAAATGGGCAGACAGAGGAGAGCTCCAATTCATGATTTTTTTGCAGGCTGTTTGCTGACAACTCCAGTGCTCACCTGTAAAATACATGTATACATGCTTGTAATTCAACTCTTTTTCCCCCCCTCTGTATGTATTCTGCTTCACACTTACATAGTGTAGTGAGTTCTAGACTAACGTATAGAAACAAGGTTGCAGCCACCAGGAACCTACAGGCTGGTTCTGTGATTGACATGCAGAAACTGAAGCGCCTCTTGTGACAGTCTTAACTGGTGGCTGTACATTGCACAAGAACGTTGGGCAGGCCATAATGAAAATTAATCTTAGTACACATGCAGCCCTTGGAGACAGCTTGCTAATTACAAAGCTGATATTTATTACAGGTGTATGGGTCACTGTTGACATTTCAGCTTTTAATGGCCCATCTTCAAATATACATCAGAGCACAGCATGACCTGTTTAGCACCATGCAAATCACACACCATCAGTACAGTCAGCAATCAGCAATCAGCAACAAACCTACTAGCTGCATTTCAATTTCCTAATGGATCTTAACAATTTCTACACAGGGAATCAACAGGAGTGGGTACTTGTCACCTACCAAATAACAGCAAAGGAGTAAAAATCAGCTGGAAGTCAAGTAAGAAAACATTGCTTCACAGGAATGACAAAGGAATACAAGCTCTCTGGGAAGTCAGAGCCACCAAGTTTGAGTAACCTGAAAGCAGAGTGCTTCCCTCAATGTCATAAGGCAGAGCTGAGGTACCCAGGCAAGACAGACAGCAAGCTCTCTGCACTCCACTTTTCTCCCTTCTCCTTTAAGGACCATGATCTCCAGAAGCTGTCAGTTCTGCAGTGCACATGAACATTAGCTTTACAGAAACATAGCAATTGTTGCTTGGAGCAGAGTCTCCCCAGGCTACAGCCCAGTTAAACTGAACACCTACTAAAAGAAAAAAAAAAAAAGCTCTCAGATACTAGCATGTGGTAACTGTAAATATTAATTTATGAATCACTAACTTGAAAAATATGAATAAAGATGAAAGGACCAAAAAGAGTGGCTGAAAATTTTATGACTCAACATGCTGAATTTGATTAGTTATGATTAATAGGGGGTCACATTTTGTTCCTTGTAAATAATTGTGTAATCGCTGTAAATCCATGAAGATATTCACAAAAAGTAAAAGGCTTTAGCAGAAACATCAGCCTGCACAGGAAACGTGTGGTGAATTATTGCACAGCCACTCAAAACCTAAACACTCAACCGTTTGTGATATTAGTCAGCTTTCTCTAAGTTTCTGGAGTTACTGTCCATTTCTTCTACCCAAACATGGCCACACAGCATCCCTGAGACAACCACCCCAGCAGTGTAAAAGCCATTTAAAAAAATGCATGTCTAGTTAATTTTTTTTTTTAAATGTAATCATCATATTTGCTGATCTAATAACATCTCTAACATACCAGCTAGTTATTGGGATCAAAAAGAGGACATAACAAGAAGCATATCTTCAAAGTGGCCTTCAGTGCTCAAACAATGATACATGCACCAATGTTCAGTTTAGTTTGGTTAGAGAAAGAAGACAATTTGCAGATCCACTTCTGTCACAAAAAATCTGGGCAGACCACCACCTATCTGGGCAGAAACCATGACCTATAAGCTTGTAGAGTGGGAAAATGGAAAGTCCATCCAACCATCCTTACAGTACGGAGCCCACTGCTTTGCTCCTGATACCCATCAAGCTGTCTGTGCTTGCCATTAGTCTGGAAAACTCTTTGCATCCGTGAAAAGGTTTCCTTTTTCAAAGCAGGTTCCCCCCCCCCCCCCCATTTCCCATCTCTTGCCACCTTATCTGCTAGAGGCTCTTCAGACAGCCTTAACAGTTCAAGTATTTTAATTCTTCCTCCAGGAAAGAAACTGAACATTTCTCCTTTAGAGCCCTAATGGTGATTTAACATCCTCCCAGAAAGTCCACACTGGAGTTCTTTGAACTTAAACTGCAATGTGACAGCAGTTACAAAGCAAATGCAGAGTATTTATCAGTCATTTCCATATCATTTCTGTATCTGATGAATACTGCTGAGCTGTGCAAGCAACATTATGGAATTGTACCTATCTGAAGTTCAAGATATCAGCCAGATACCGACCCACAGGGAGCACCTTCAGCACTTTCTAGCTGTCAGACAAAACTCAACAGGGTTTACAAAAGCTCCGAAGGCAATTAGACTCAAAGCTTTTTGGTCTGCAAAGACTCCTTCCCAATGAAAATCTGAAACATTTTCATTGCTTTCATATCTTGTTAAAGGCTTTGTATTTTCTGCTTACAGTACTGAAAGTAAGTTTTCAACGTAAATAAAAAATTCAATGCTAGCAATGGAAATACAGACTTATTTTTGTATCAGGTGAGTTCGTCTCCCTTTCCAACTCCAAAATCAGTGTTACATTTTATCCCTTATGAATACTGCTTTCTTCACCTGCCTGAAACACACTTCCCAAACTTCTACCAAAAAAAGTTCCTCTCCATACTAGAAACGTGGGCAACCCATATTTTTCTTCCTCTTTATGAACTCTTCAGGTAGACTTTACTCCTTAGCATCCTTAGACAGAAGTAAATCTCTGCTTCCCTGCAGGGATTTTTTGAAAACATGTCAGCCAGCAGGCTGGGTTAATTGGAGGACACTGCCCAGGACTAGTGCTTAGCAGTATGGATATTAGCATCTCCTGTAAATGCAAATATAAGCTACTATTATTACCTGGTGGTGTGGCAACATTAGCTGAACTGACGTGCTCGCATGAGACACTGATATTGTGATGCAAAAAGGTTACTGAAGCTAAATTCAGACTGCTGCAAAGCAGTGGGTAGGTTTTCCCCTCCTGCCCCCCAAATAAATAAATAAACCTGTCTCCAGAAACTTTAAGAGGGTTATTCAAAAGCCACTGAGACTGCACTAAGCCTGAAGGCTATTGAATATGCTGTCAGAAGCCCAGGTGACCTGAGTGGCACAGACCAAAATGGAGGGTGTAATAGGAAAGCAATAGCAGCTTTCATTGTCAGAAAAGCTGCAACACCTTGCTGAAATTAAGACAGAGAAGCCCACAGAATAAAGCAGATCAAGTGTAAACACAAAATAAAGAATTCTAAAGAAGAATCTGAAGAGAGCCTTTAAAAGAATGCCCAAATACTAAAACATTCATTGAATACATGAAAAGCAGGAAGCTCTCCTGTGATCAGTGGGACCACTTGGTGACAATAACGCCTAAAAAAGTAACCTCTCAGATGACAATGCAACAGCACAGATGCTCAGGAAATAAAGTTTTCACCTTTGCAGCTGCGGAAATTGGGTAGATTTTCTTGCACAACATACATGTGGCATGTCAGTGCAATTTTTAAAAGGTTGTTACGAGCATTGCAACTTCATGCAAACATGATCAAACAATTAAAATCCTGAAATAATAGAGAATGTCGGAGAAGATGTTATGAAACTAAGAGGGTACTTATCAAATTGAAGTACTTCCTATGGCAAGTAGCAAAGCCCTGGAACTTGTTGCCATGGGAGGCTGCTGAGGCAGACAGCGTCAACAGGATCAAGTGGGATTGAAGCAAATTCATGGAAAACAGTTTCATAAACACCAGAAGGACTGTGCAGGCAAAAGGCCTCTAGAACCCTTAATACAACAAGTGTGATGCTAAGACTGCATGAGGACTACAGACCAGGGAAATGGCCAAGCATGCAGACTCTCCTTAAAGAGTCTCTCCTACTGCCTCTGCCTGAAACAAGCTGGACACATTCATACCTCATCCAGTCAGCATTTTTAGGAACTTCCATATAGCTTCTGTATCTTCACGGTGTTGAACTGCGTACTGCATCCTTCACTCCATAGAGGGCTGTATCAGTCTTACCATTACCACTAGATGAGCCACTGCTCCTGGAACTCAAAAATGGCTGTTCTTCTGTGGCTGATGTATAACAGAAGTCCAAATGATACATGAGTGAATATCCAAGCCCCAGCTGCTGTATAATCCAATCCCATAGCAGCACTTGTACAAGAAAAATAAATCTTGGTAGATCTCTTCTAGATTTATTTCTTGATACCAAATACCTCCGTTTTTAATGAAGGGGCCAGAAACTGAAGTGGAAAATACATTCTGAAAACTATGCTAGCATTGATCAGCCAGAACATTGCAGAAGTCAGTAGCCTAGCAAGACTTATTTTAAGAGCAATAAGCAAAAACACGCAGGAAAAGCTGGCTAATAACATGGAAAAGGAGGAAGTTTACTCCTCTGCAGACTAATTTCTACATCTGAACTACAGTGGTGCAAAACAGAAGAGAGGAATACTGAAAAGACAAATATGCCCAAAAGGATTATAAATTACAACACATTAACAAAGTCACTTGGATTTGGTCATTGGTACAAGAAATAGTACAAGAAGCAACAGCACCCTCACTGTCCTTCACAGTCAGCAGAAATACAGATTCCTTAGTATACAAGCACCAGACTCACATCTGGAATACCCTGTATTTCGTTTCTCCTCATAGTTTGATGAAAGGTGATAACAGATTACTACAAATCATCAGCACAAGCTCACTTATTTGCACAATCCAAATTCTGAGCAAAAAAGATCTTGACAACAGCATCCCAACCATCTCTTTTTGTGATTTGTTGGTGCTGCAGAATCATCAGAGAGAGAGTTTTACAGCCATTGCAATAGTGTTTTCTATTTATAAGTAGAGGAATGTGAATTTACAGTCTGTGAAAAGCTTTAGAGTTCTGACTGACAGCTTGGGAGTCTTTTATTTCATAAACACTACATGATTTAGTAAGCAAGAAATCAGGAAGCTGATGCTAAGAAATGAACCTCAGAAAGTATTTTTCAATCTGAAGACAGCCATGCTAGTAAGTGTGAAGTTATCCTCATCACATTACTTCATACAGATGTGCATATGTTGCTGTACATAAACACAGCAAGCAGCAGGGTTCATACAAACTTGTAAGAGGGAGAAAAAGTTAGAACAGCATGCTGAGAGGACAGCTAAATCACAAACCTACCAGAAGAAATAAGTGGCATTCCAAAGGATGCGCGATACATACTCAGTAAATACTAAGGACTTTGTACTAGAGACTAACACATTCATGCTCAGGGCAGCTTTGTAAAAAACAAACAAAAACCCCCATCACCACCACCACCACAACAAAAAAAAAACAACCCAAAACAAAAAAACCCACAAAACTTGCAAGGAATATGGTTAAATACAATGATGAAATTACCAGTTTGGAATTTTTAAGAGATTCTGTGCTAGCTTGGCCTCACATCCTTTGAGGATTGTTGTTTTTCTTGATATTTTAATGGGACAAGGACTGGAGCATGTGGAATAATCACAGAAGCTCTGCCATGGAGATACTCAGCTTCACTCTTCATAGGAGTATTAGTTACATTTTTATGTGGATATCTGGACCATCTGGGTAGATAGAGCCAGCTGAAGAAAATACTTTTATTAGCCCAACAGGTCTATGAGTTCAGTAATACTTTTAAATCTTTTGCTGAATTAACTTCATACAACCTACCACTACACCCTTGTATCTTTCTAAATGCACAAGTTGTTAATAGAACTGTTGAACTTCAGAAGTTCTTAACGAACATTACAACAACGCTGGAACTCATATATGTACAGACTTTCCCCAATGCTTTACAACTACTAATAGTTTTAGTCTAAAACATCCCTTTGAAGTGGGCTATGTCCTTGCCCCTGCCCCATGCTTTCAGATGACTGAGATGAGATGGAGGCCACATACAGTAGTAGCAGATCCCACCCATCTATTTCTGTTGTCATTCTGACAGACATAAAACATCACACAGTTCAAACAATAAAAGAACCTGCTAAACACTTGTATGTATGTACCCACACATCTACATGTATTTCACATTTTATGTTACAGATCAACTACACAGCAAAACTCTAAATAATAAACAAGAAATAAAGCATAGTATAGTTGGTAACCTGAAATCTAGTCTGAGAGAGTGGCTGACTTTGTGCCATACTCCCAAAATCAAAGGAGAAGCTAGGGAATTGCTGGTGAGGAAAATACTGAGTAGTCCAGCTCCCCTCTGGAAGGCACCACTGTGTCTGAAAATTCACAGGCTCCAGGATGCTGAAAGCTTAGCAGCAAGCCAGACAAATAATCATTAAAGGCACTGAGTAGGGAAGAAAAGCAATCTCTCCTTACTTTTCAAACAGCCTGGAAACTCAGGAAAAAAAAATGAGCATGAAATCATAGTAAGAACTTGGTCTCATTTTGACAAGGCAGACTTAGGCTTACTTAATTTAATCATCTAAAAGTTACCAAAGTCCCATTTGAGCTTGCTGTCCATCCTCCCTTTAGCATGAAGGAAGATATCAAGGCTCTACCAGGGTGCCCTGAATTTATCCATCTATTTCTGAACACATTCCCAGACAACAAACTGCAGGCAGCTAAAGCTGATGATGTGAATCTTACAGACCTTGAGAGCACATGATGATTATTACTGCAATGTGGGGCAAGTTTTCAATAAATGGTAGTCCTTTGGCTAGCTCTACCCAGGCAGTAGAGTAATTCAACCCCCCAACCAAACTAAATCAGCATGCAGACCTGGCTGTGACTAACTGCAAATGTATTTTTGTTCCATCCGTACACAGTGATGTCCTAATCTGTGATTTGAGCTCACATACATCACTGCAATGGAGAATATAGTGCTAGGTCTTAGAAAGCACATATAAACCCAGGGTTAGAAACTGTTAAACATTAAAAGGTAGCATTATTATAACTAGATTTAACTGCTCAAGAAATAGCTGAAAAAGTTCAGTAATTAGTGCTGTCAGATGTAACTTGTCCTTGAATTTGCATAGACAAACCTCATTACTTCCTTAACATTTCTCACATAGTCCCTTAGAATATGAATGTCCACCACTATTCAAGCAAAGAGCTTGAATACTTACAGCGAGAGCAGGATTTGTCTCTTCTCACCGGCGACATGATGAGGGGAAACGGCCTCAAGTTGCGTCAGGGGAACTTTAGGTTGGGTATCAGGAAAAACTTCTTTACAGAAAGGGTTGTTAAGCACTGCTCCCCAGGGAAGTGGTTGAGTCACCATCCCTGGATGTGTTCAAAAACCATTTGGATGAGGTGCTCAAGGACACGATTTAGCAAAGGGTTGTTAATTAGGATAGTATGGTAAGGTTGTAGTTGGATTCTATGATCTTTAAGCTCTTTTCCAAGTTGAGCAATTCTATGACTATTCATAATGAAAAATATTACTGTTTCCTCGTCTCTAACATTTCACCTTTAATTGAAGGAGTTGGTAACTACAAGGAAAAAAATTCAAGAGCATCATACTTGTTTTCCCAAAGGACACTGCTATGACTGGGAAAGGAAAAACAACTTCAAGCACTTTCCGAAATAGCAAATAAAAATTACATCTGTCAGCAGTGGGAATAGATCTTACAGCTACTTCTTAAGCACAGCTTCTTTTTGATATTATTTAAATGGAAGGACTCATTTTCTCAGTAGCTGTTTAGAAATGTCATCTAGAAGTTTCAGAAAGGTAACCCCTGAAGGTATTACATCCCACACCTTAAAAAGAAATGTTTTAAAAATCATCCCTGATCTACGCTTCCCCCTCTGGGCACACTACACACCAGACTAACATCTGCACATCTGTTCATACCTGAGTGTCTCAAATGAAAGAATACAGAAAATAAACTACTGTCTAAATCAACAAGATATTGTATTACACTCTGTGGTTCTCATTAACTCCTCAAAGCAATCACAAACCCTTGGAAATGAAATCCTATCATTAATTACAGGCATCTGTCTCTCTTACATAAAATTACAATTCAACTTCTCAATGTGACTGTTTGGTACCAAAACCTGAAAATGCACTCAGTCTGGTTTGTGCAAACCCGGTCTGGAAAAATGTGCAATTAAGTGATATTCAAAATGGATGCTGCTTTCCAGTCAGCATAAGCAATCCTTTCTGCTGCCTGGTCCATTTCTGAACTTCTCTTTGCTGTATGAACTTCCATCATCTACCAGGATCAACATGCAATGCATGCATTCTTCAGGTTGTTGCAATGTAGGTATGTTCACCACCAAAATATAAAAAAAAGTAGAGGAAGAACAGCTCTAGAAAACAACTCAGAATAAATGAAATAATTAAATGGATAATAAACTCTGGAGTCTTCCATGCAGAACCTACCCTCGTTTATCTGTGGGCCATTATTCCTGCCTCTCTGTGAACAATATATTCTTCTCTTGCCTTGTAAGCATCACTTGAAATTGGGAGAATTGGTCTTTTAAGGTCTCTCAAAGCCCTGTCTGGAAGCAGAAGTTTGATGGAGTTTTGCATCTGGTACCTCTAGGGAAAGAGATGCAAGACAAATACTTTGTCTAACTAATACCATAAGAGGGTATATCATGCTAAAATGCTTAACTCCAAAACCAAGTATCTCTGCCCAAACTCCTTACATACCCTAATACACTAAAAGGAATCAAAGAGCTGTCTGCATATTCCTGCGCAGTTCTAACTGCAAACCAATGGTTTTGTGCCTATCCTTACTACTGCTCAGATGGCATAAGCATGATGGGCTTCTGACAACTACCGAATAGGAACAAATAACAACAGTAAGAAAACCTATTAGGACATACTGTGATAATTTTGGTTGGAAGTCAAAGGACACAAAGAGAAGCTACCACAATTAAAAAATGAATTGTTCATCTGTTATCTCTGGAAAAACAGCACTGAAATATTTCAGTCTGAAAATGACCTGATTTCAGAGCACACACAGCGGTATTTTTTGAATTGAATCCTCAACAAGATAAAAGCTAACAATTAAGCTAACACCATGAATTTTTGTTCGTCATAAATTCAGTTTCCAACTTCTCTCATCCCAGCTCCATAAACAGTTACAACATATAACCACACCAACACTGTGGCAAAAAGGATTTACATGAGATAGCAATGGAACAGATACACGATGTATTTAAAACGTGAAATAGTTCTGAAAATATCACACAATACACACCCGGAGTTAATGCTGCCTTTCTCACCCATGCTAATTGGAATATTCTTTAACTCTTCTTTCACAGCTCAATTCCTATCATTTCTTGAGACCATCCACCATGAAACAATTCTGCTGTGTATTTTTGATGTTGTCTAGTTCTAGAAATGGCTCATAAAGCCAAGCTCTTAACACATTACTTGAGATTAATTTTTTCTTCAGTCCCCATTACAGAAGTCACTACCATGCAGATACTTGTTCATACAGATTAAAGCAGTTTCTGACACACTCCTCCTTCAACAGACACGTTATATAATATGGCATTGTTGCCCTGCACACGTCCAGCATGCTCCTGGCAGCTGGAGATGAGCACTCCAGACAACCAGGAGCACTTCCTAGCACACCATGAATACTTCTGCACCTTGCTTGTGCTTCCTTCAGTAGCTTGAATACTGATCCAAGCCATGCGTCACCTGCAAATGGATGAATGGGGAAATGACACAAATTATCAATGTGACAACTAACAAATGGGAGAGGAAGTGTCCTCACCAGTTAACCGAATGTGTAAGTTTAACAGTCAACACTACATAAAGCGTCCAAAAAAAATATCACTTGAACTTCAGCTTCCTTTCACTGTTTACAGTCTTTTAGCATGTTACCAGGTCTTAACACAACAAACGTGCTCAGCTACTGTCATAGCTGCCGCGCTCAGTGTCTAACCCTGTGACATGAGACTGCTGCCAGCTGAACGCAGCTCTGGGAGTTTAAATCTCAGCAATGAACACGCCTGAATGTTTCCCCTCTCAGTACTGCAAATGCTTGCAATAAATTACTTACAAAACACAGGCCTGATTCACCACTGCATTACTCCATTTGTACACAGCTACTTCAACAGAGTTGTACGAGAGCAGAAGAGAAGCAGGGAGGAGTGAAGCAAGCCCTGCGTGCAGATAATTAACCATCTTTTTCATTGAACCATAATATACTTTCTCCATAAACTGGCAACAGAACCAATCAGCGTGCACATTTCATTTCAAATACAAAGTAATTTTAGAAGCCAGCATTATTGTACCATTTGAAATATTCTGTTCTCATCAAATGATTCCCCTTGTAATTGATGTCATAAAGAATATCTGTGTTAAGCTGTCTTCATTTCCACAGTTTTCAATCCTTATGATGATCAATTATTTATATACAGACTAGATGAAAGGCAAGATTGTAATGACTCCAAGAGATTTAAGAGTGATATAATAAATCTTGAAAGCAGAACTCAAGTGGGTGATGGTAACAAAAGCCAGTACTGGACGATCATATTTTACTATTTTTAGAAATCCCTTCTCTCCCCTCCCACAAAAAGATCACCAAAGCAGAACTGCTCACTGCAATCCCTCTCCTTTTGCTCCAACAACAGACACTCTGCTTCCTTGCAACCTCCTCGCCACTCGCTCCTTCTAGCTAGCTTTTCCTCACCAAGGAAAAACATGTTTAGGGCTATCCTCGTTAGCCCAGTCCTTTTGGTTGCCAGGATAACCTCACTGAGAGGCCAAGGAAACTCTTTTGGTCTCATGATTTAACAAGTCCTCCCTGAACAAAGCACATTAGCACACCTTTATTTCACTAATGTGACTCACAGCTTCAAAGTTTATTTGTATCTGAACTCTTCACAAACATCTGCTTAGCTCTGGATCAAGGCCAATAAGCCTAAGTACTGTCACCAGCCAGTATTCATGTCATATTTAATTCAAAAAGATGATATACATCTTCATATGACTTCCATCAGACTTTAAAAAGAAATCTGGCAAAAATACCAATGACTTATGTAAATGAAACATTTGAACTCACGCTTCCATCTGCCTTTTCTCCACAATTTTTTAAGTAGAAGCTTCAGCAGCTCAGAGTCACCATCCTACTTCCTGGGATCACACTGAGCCACCAGATCAACCTCAGCACATCAATTCAAAATGCTTGCTTCAACAAGTGGAGCTTCCAGCTACATTTAGGGACATTCTCTCCACTCACTGCCCAAACTATACTAAGGGACAGCCTTCAGATTTCTCTCAGAGCAGAATAAAGACAGAATAAGACTCTTCACACATCTTTCAGTATAACAAAAACCTGTCAGACACAAGTTACACTATTACTTTTTTCTTTTAGTTTTTAAAGGTTTTTTTTTTTTTTTTTTAAACACATGCACCATATATAAATATATATATTACACAAATGTGTGTTGCAACACTAACTCATAATTTGGGCAACTACTTTCAGACAACTGTAAAGAACCTCATTCACTCTAAAGCAAATTTGAAAGTGAACCCAAGCTCATATGAAAGGTCTCCTGCTGAGACAATGAAAACAAAGGAACTCTAAATTATTTATCATTTTTCAGAATTAAAGCCAAAAATCTGTGGTTAAATAGAGGGCAAATTCCAAAGTCTGTAAGTAATACAAGAATTCTCACTAGTGTTTTATTTCAACAGGCCCTTCAGAATTTATTACTTATATTAGAAGATACACAGTGGGTACACCTTGTAACGTAGTCTTACATTTTCAGTGTGCACTAAAAAAAAAAGTTTCCTATAGTAGTAGGCAAATGATGTGATTGAAATACGGCATGTTCTAAGACCAAGTTTAGCAGTAAAAGAAATAAATAAACAGCAGATTTCCTCAATTAAGACTCACAAAACGCTGTCCTAATTGATTTGTATAACAATAAATGTGGCCATGCCTACAATTAGCACCAAAGCATTTTGCCAATTTATTTCTCTTTCTCTTTTGGGATTTTTCCTTTTCATAATACGCTAGCAAGAAATAGTAACTCTTGTAAATGTCTGCAAGGAGTTAATTCCAAATGATGAAGCAATCCAGCCCAGAAAGTAGCTAAGATCGAGCTTATGTCAACAGGTAGAATTTACAGTCTCACAAAAAGAAATGTTTAACAGTCAACTATTTAGTTGCAATAAATTAGACTTTCACTATGTTCTTCTTATCACAGAGATCTATAGATGAAAAGCAGTATATAGTAGCTAATTATTAATTTTATTTATTACCGCAGGCAGGATTTTCTAGTAGCATTCTGTTCCTTAATGTGAAACTAGGGATCAGAACTTTATGATGACCCGAAGCTGGTTTCTTAACAGTTTCGATTTCCTGCTCTTCACAGTCACCATAAATCTTGCTTTCCTCCTCAAAGCTTCAGATGTTTCTAACTTCTTATCTATCGGCCTCTAAAGTGCTTCCAGACTCCCACAAACGTTTTAGCTGACTCCAAAGTCTTGTCTGCCACTCTTGTGAGTGTCAGGCCATATATCTGTTTTGAGGGAGTTCCTCAGTGAAAAAGGCATGCTATGCAAAACACATACGCAGGGAGGACCCAGAGGCACCCCAGTCTCACTTATATTTCAAGTCTGAACCCATGCTGTCATTCAAACTTGCCTAGCATGCAAACTGCCTGGACAAGCCTTTGCTTAAGCTCACCAAGCTGAAGGTAGCAGCTCTACAGTAATTCCTCCGTGATTGCAGTTCCAAGGGTGAGCAAGTCCACGGCCCACATTCTATCCTATAAAGCTTTGTGAAGGCATTACATGACTGATCTCAACATGAATACGTGAACCTCAGATCACGGACCATACCGGGATTCATCCAGCACTTTGACAGCAGACACCAGCAGCCAGGCATTGGTGAGTCCTCTGCCTTAATTTGAAACTGGCTCTCAAAGAAGGAAGAGGGTGGGGGCTGAGAGGAGAATGAACATCGGAGAGAGGTTGCAAGGAGGGAAAAGGAATCTGCAACACCACATCTCAACACAGCTTAAACATCATCACTTTAGGTTAGGATTATAATGAAACACTGCACTTGCTCTATCAATTTTCTTCACAAATCAGAGCCACCAGAATAGGTCAGTAGAACAGACATTTGCCTATTCAATCTGACTTTGACTTTCAGTTGTCCCTTGGAAGCATTCTCAAGCACCAAAACCAAGGCTTTATCACAGCTCCACTATGACCCCACAGAAATTGTACGACTTTTGTGGAAAGCACAGGGCAAAGAGAGGAAGGGATTTACAATCCTTACACAGCTACTAGAACTGCTTCTGTAAAAAGAAATGCTAAGAGCAGTACAGCTCAGCAAAGCCATTCTTTTATCCAAAAATAATCTTTAAACAAAAACATACATGTAACAAAGAATATTCAGGACTGAAAATTAAGAAGTATAACATAGGACGACAGAATAGGGTATTCTGTATGACACACTGGATCCTCACATAAAAAAGTCTAAGATGTCTTTCACTATTTTGGTTTGCGTGCCTTAAAGAATACACAGTGAATATACAAAAGGCTTCACTCCTTAGAAGAGCATTATCCTTTCAGGTGTGGCAGTATGTTTGACTAAGTCCAGCAACACGAGGGATAAGGTGGCCTGTCCATACTGGATAAAATGTGAAACGACAAGGGACTCAATATATTTTGTGAAGGTGCCTTTATGTTCAATTATACTAGCTTTTAATCTGTTTGCACGTGAATGTATTTCTGTGTTCAATGTTTGAGTCATGTGGCTTTGGTCACACGTGGCAGGGTTTATAGAACTTTATACATTCCTCTATAAATAGGTGCTGAGAATATCCTGCCCCATCTCAGCATCTGACTCCTACATGTAACATTCACAGATGGAATTCCCTTGAGTCAAACAGAGCTGAATGCTTACAGATGTGCTTGCCAGATCTAACTTTTGTGCTACAAAATCTTGCCAAATCATGATTCTTTTACTAAAATGAGGAAGAGTTCATAAAATGGGAATCCATGTTTGATGGGAAACATGTTGCTGAGGAATACCATCACATTGTGAAACAGGAAAAAAAAGTAAAGAACAGTTCTTCTCTTATTTTGTAGAGGCAAGCTAATCAGCTGCAGCCATGGTTATTTAGCTTTCCCCATAACTAGGACCAGCAGGACACTTGACAAGGTGAGAAAAATAACTTATTGACTACTGAGTGCTCTTGTTTTTGGTTTTAAGTCCTTGCTCAATTCTCCCTAACCTCACTGCCTGAAGCTGAAAAGAGCTCCCTTCTCTTTTTCCCCCTGCTCAGTTGGCAACCCCCTGCAATGGGAGGCCGCTGAGAAGCACAAGAATCAAACAGCATTCTCTGGATGTCTTCTCCACCAAACACCCCACAGTCACTCTCTTTGCTGTTAATGAAATTTGTTCCAACAGTTATAAGATTATCCTTCTGATTGTTTTTCCAGACGAATGCTAAGTTGCCTTGTTATACTTGGACATATGTTGCTTCTTTTCCTAAAGGACATTTCTCAAGGGCAAGACCTGCCTAGGGTCAGCAAAGGGCAGGCAGTTTTGGATCGGCTCTCAGGACCCCTCAAACTGAGGAGGATTGCTGCTCACTCCTTCCCCCTCTCAGCTCTTCTGTGCCTCAACATTTTTGTCCATTTTGCCAAGTCCCTCAAACATCTGCTTCCTCCACCCCTACTCTAGTGTTCAGGAATGTCTCTGGCAAGAGCATGTGGCCAGAATGGCTTTCCCCACCTAAAACCTATTCTCCTCTCTTGGTCTTCTCCCAGCAGAAATAAGTTTATTGTCTGCAAACTTTAGTAACCACAACTCAGATCCTTCTGTCTCTATCCCCTTTTTACTGCACAAGACCATATCAGTCTCCCAGAAGAGCCTTGATAGAGTATGACTAGATCTTCCTCTTATCTGTTCACTACTTTGCTTTCAGTGATTGTTCCCCAGATCTCTTCCATTTAGTATCCACAGAAGACTAGTTTTCCTCCAACCACTCCATGATCTCCTCCTATCTTCTCCTGAGATTTCCCCACAGGTCCCTGCACATTTTTTCCCTTAAGCTCTTTTCTAAAGAAAATACAGAGAAACCTTTGTCCTAAAAAGAAAACAAAAAATCCAATAACAGAACATCTAACCAAGCAATCCCCACAGAACAAAATGGAAAAGAACCAACTCAGAAAAATACTAAGAACTCCATACATAGTATTAACACCACAGTGTAGTTTTTCGACACCACTTCCACTTAAAATCCTCTCCAATCTCCTCCCTCACATTCAATAAGGATGTTGTCATTAGCCCTTCAAATGATTGTTTCCTAGACATATCACACAGTCATTTCATTTTCATGCATTCTATGTATTATTCTTAAGCACTTCACAGCATATGCTCAAATACTTACCATCTCATACTTTCATTAATGCTGCCTCAACTCAATTGCCTTATTTCTTTAACTGATCCTTTAGACAGACACTAGATTCTTTTCTCTAGTTTTCTGTGGAACACCTCCATACCATAACTAGGTAACAGTTTCTGTAACTTATTTACCTAAAATAGCTTTCCCTTGTGGTAAGACGAAGTAAGTTACAAAGCCCCCTCTTCTAGCTTTGGATCAGAGGTTTCTCCCTGTGTATGTCTCAAGTTGCTCCCCCTCTCTCATTGCGTCGTCTTTTCAGTTTTTCTGATAGAATGAACACATTACTCTCTTGGTTCCTAAAAGACTTTGAAATGTCAGGATTAAAACAGCCATGCGAAACCAGACCAAAATTATTCACTTCATTCCTTGCCCCCTACACACAGTGAAACTCAAATGAGAGGCAGGAAGGGGTAAACAGTCTGTGAGACCAAGGGAGCTGGTCTCATCAGACAACCGCACCCAGCTGTTTTATATATGGGACAGGAAAAGGAAATTAGAAGCTGGAGGATAGTTCTCCATTCAGAAGCTGAATGCAAAAAGGCTGTTGTATTAAAGGCTGTTGTATTAAAGGCTGTTGTATTAAAGGCTGTTGTATTAAAGGCTGCACCTTGTTTTTACTAGATAAAGATTTGAATAAATAGGAAGCAATACTTCTGTTACAGGGAAGAAAATGGAAAAGTGTTTTTATTTATTTCCTATGTCTCTTACTTTGAATATGTTGTACCAGAATATAAAAATTTGAAGTGATTCTGTTGGATTTACCTTTCTAGTTCTTTTGCTCAGTGCTTATCAGTTTTCCTTCAAGAAGTCAACTATTATAAAGTACAAGTTGCCTAAATAGACATCTCTTATAAGCCTTGTGCAAGCTTAAGTCTTGACTCAATGCCAATTTAAATAATTCTTCCAACCTGAACTTCACCCACAGGACGGTGTAGCTTGCCTTGCCTTCAAGAACACTTGCACTGAATACTGGAAGCCTATCACTTAACGAGCATGGACTACCAAATGACCATTAGAGCAAGTGGTGATTTCTCTTGGAGAAATGTTTGGGGAAAATATAACAACTACACTCAACTTTTTAGCTCAATTGATACCAGAAGTGGCAGTAAGAGAAACATATATCTCCACTCTTACTCTCTGTATGATGTATCCATTTCCCTATTACAGGAGCAACTTCTTTCTTCTAATACCTAAGCAAACGTACTGGTTTACAGCAAGAAGCTCTGCTCACAAAAGAATAGGAATGCCAAGTCACTAGCTGCAAGGACAAAAGGTAGTTGATACAGTTGCCTTTAACCAGTTTCAGCTCAAAAAAGACAGCGGTCACAATGGTAATAAAGAAGCAGCAGCTTACCTTTTCTGAGGATCAGAGCTCCCTGGAAACTCTCAAAACAGGCGATCTCCAGGGCTGCCAGCCCTTAAATGAGCTTAGGGAGGGGTGGACTCAGGGTTGCCCAGATGAATTGCTTGCACCTGTGCTCTCAGGGCTGGCCACACCCCTTCAGCAGGTGCTCAATCACTGGTTCAGGCTGTGAGCTAACGGCTCCCACACACCTGCCTTCCCACAGTTTTGATTAGGCATAGTTTGTACTGCAAGCTATACACAACTTGGAACTGCCAATCTTGGCACAATTTTCAGCAGAACTGCTATGAAATGAAGCAACCTCATTTCTAAACCTCATGACAGTCTATAACTTCATTCTTATTTTTCCTTTCATTAACAAAGAGATCTTGCTACATTTTATATCAGTCGATAATGACTAATGGAATCATACTTCACACCACTGAAATCAGAAGTAAGTCAAAATTGGATATGGAATTTAGTACAATCTATTTAGAAACTTATCATCACCACACTAAAAAAACTACACCAATATACTAAAAAAGGAACATAATGACTGCAGACCTGTTTCATGGACTCATGGTTTCCCTTTTTATCATAAAATATAAGAACGTAACTTTAAAAAATCTGTTAGAAAACTTTAATTTCTACATTTATTTACAGAACTTTTAGCAAAATGCGTCTACTGCATAACTACATTTAATTACAACAGCATTTGGCATGTATGAGAGATGGACATAAATATTTTTACTTCCTTCTCATAATCATTGCCTGTTCAATGGGTGTAAATTACTATATGTTTTCTTCCAATTTTGTCATACCTAAAGTTCAGAATGGTGTGAAATTTTCTATTGTTCTTGATGCATCTCATTTTTCTTGCAGTGGATGTTATCCACTACATTTTTCATTCCACAACATAACTGTAAGGGGTTTCCTTCATCTGCACATGCCATCTATAGTGAAGATGCTTCTTTCCAGGTTTGAAATAGCTAGTGCAAGCAACAAAACAAGTGGCTCTGTGTGATGTAGCTGTCTAGAGAAGTCCCTTGTTGCACATACCTCAGGGCAGTTTCACACCAGCTCAATTTTGATGGAGCTCCATATTCTACAGGAAGACTTTGGCACACAGAAGATTCCCAGATTTCATCTCCAGTAGTCTCAAAATAAAAGCAGTGCGCTAGGAGTGCAAATATTTAGTTATATTCCTGTCAGTGCTGTATATTGTCATTTTGTCTATTTTTGACTATGGTGGTTTTTTCCCTTTTCCCTGCATCACCCCATGCCAATGAAACTTGTTATTTCCAAGTGTTTAGTGTCCCCAGAATATGAACAGAGTACGTGAGCTGCAAATGTGGATTTCTTCACGTAGAAAGGGATTTGCTTCTGAAAGCAGCCTTGCTACACTGTTAACTGAATTACCTGCTTTAAGAAGGACTTCACGCATAGGATGAAAACACGAACCAACCTCCTTAAATATGTCTTTAAGGACCACCTAGTGGACAAACTTTATACAGCAGTTTTATGTAATAGCACCTCTGCCCTACACGCGCCTCTCTTCTGGAAAAAAAAAGAAAATAAAACAAACCCATGCTGTATCTGTGTGGGAACGTAAAGGAGAGGAGAAGAAATGCACTCAGATCCTTGCTATAGACTGTTAGATAATGTTCACTTTCTCTTGACAAATGTCAATAGAGAAATAAAATTTATTTGCCCAAATCAAAAAAACAAAGTATGCTGATTTTGTTGCTTTTTGTCTTACATGGAGAAAGACTGGAATTGATGGATGTTTAAACAAAAATGTCAAAAACTGCTTCTCTCAGATATGTGTAAAAATTCAAGAAATATCTGCTTAGTTCTAGCAGGACTACATTCTATAGTGCTGTATCTTCAGTCTCCCATCCACAGTGAATTGTAAGACAGAAGCAAGGAGCATCTATATTAAAAACTAATGATGTAAAAAATATCTTCAGTAATAATAATCTAAAATGCTGGTAACCTCAGACATGGTGCCTTCCTCCATTATGGAAATTTAAAAACGTATTTTCTCAATTCAACAGTATCCACATAGTTAGCAATACACATTCACCCTATTACATAAAACATAGCTGGCCATGTGAAATGCAAAGCTATGCCTATGTTATAAAGATGTATTTGTTTGTGTTTATTCAAAGATTTCCTCAATTTATCTTCATTCAGATTTGTTAAATATTCATGTATTCACTACAGAATCTTGCATTTTTCCTTATTCTGCACTCAGACAAAGTGTTAATAAGCGACCTCAACCACATTCTGCATTTTTCTGTCATTTGCTTGTTTCTAAATATACCACAAAGCTCTTGCATGCAGCCTGATAGAAGTATTTTTTCCTCTTGTCCTCTCTGCCACTGGCACAATGCAGAACATTTTGTAAAATAATAAAAAAAGAGTTTGATGCTTTGTGCCACTTATTCTGCTGTCTTGAAGATTCTAGAAACAGGGCATTACTGCGGGGCAGAAATGCAAATGATTTTTTACACAGCATTCCCTACCACACTTAAATGGTTACATTTGTCATTGTTTCTTTTTAAAGGATCCCTTCCTATAACCAGGGCTGCCTCTATACCACTCACACGGAACAGGGCTGACTAATTCAGTAAAAATGTTTGTGCACAGGAGTAATATGCTTTAATGGAAATTCACACACATCAAATTATTTCCGTGGAATATTCCATTGCTGAAGAAGCAGATGACAGAAAAGCATCATCATGTTTGAAGCTGGAGCCTTTTGTAAGTGGAAAATACACGCTTCAGCAGCTACCTCTTTCTAGAAGCTGAACTGTACTAGTTTAGTGTGATAGACAATTTAGAATTTGAACAGGTTTGCTAATGAAAGTAAAGGCTTTCAAAAAAACATCACTGCCATAGATAGGGCCAGAATCCCCTAAGGTCTGTCTTTCTTGGCCTGGAAGCTGTTTTCAGATTAGGGTTCTGCTACATAACCAAGGCACCGCTGTTCTTCTACAGAGATACTGATTAATCTGAACCCCGAAAAATGGGAGGCAGGGAGTGGGGCAGCGAATCCCTGACTCCAACATTTCTGGGCTATTTAAAGATTCAGCTTCCAACCCAGTCCAGCCCAGTTGAACCCTACCTTGCAGCAGACTGATGGGATGTCAGGTGCCACTTGTAAACCTCTGCAAAGTTCATAGTCCCTTTACCCTGGTAAGGTGGCTCAGAGGATAAGGGAGGTTGGCCAGCTGCATTCCAACAGAAATGAAAGGCTGGATTTTACCTGTGGGATTAAAAAAAGATATGCACATTCTAAATTTTGGAAAAAAAACTTCTCCAAAACAACATACAAACAACACACCATTTACTTGAAACATGGAGCCAGCAGATGAGAACATGGAATAAAAAATGACTATAAAAAGTCCAGAACAGTTGCACTGAATACAAACTGAATAAAGTGGGAAAACAAGCTCATTTGAAGTCTACTTGATATTGAAAGGGTTTCTGTATGAATGAACTGCAATTGCTGCAGGAACATGGGTGCTGTTGAGATCTTTGCTATTTTTACATAAGATATATGAAATAATTGAGATTAAAAAATTAAGTGTAAGGTGTGTTGACAAAATTCCCCATTGTACACAGTCTGTTACTATGAAGCCTCTACTAAGTCTGCTACCTTACTTTAGTCATGCAGAGGCTAAACACTACAAGCCTCCCCACAGTCCTTCCTCTGAGGGGCCATGATGCTGCCTGCGCTCCACTGCACCTCCATTTAGAACACATGCTCCTCAGCACATGTACCCTGTACTGGAGTTTAGAAGATATCTACAAAGCTTATTCCACATTCTCTACATCAAAGGAATCCTTTTACTGCAAAACTGAGACTTTTATGACTCTTTTCTGCTACATTAAAGGGCCTGAATTGAGGATCTTTAACATTTGTGCGAAGAACTTCCTCCTCTGCTTACTTCGGGTTAAACAAACAACTTATTTTTATGTGGCCCTCAAAATCAGCTTGAAAGCACCAGAAACTCAGCTGCCACAAGCTGTGTTCTGCTACTAAGAGCAAAGCAGATGAAGACTTTGACACCTATGATCTTATTTAGAACAACTGTGCCCAGGACAATGGCTACAACTGCAGGTTAACAAGTAAAGGAATCTCATTTGCCTGCACAAATCTAATTCAGCAGCCTGAATGTATTATCATCTGATTGTCACCCATATAAAGCAGACAGATATTATCTTGCTTAAAGCCTTCTGTCACCAGTACCATTGTATTGGCTGGGTTAGCAGAAGTACAGGAGAGCCATTCTACCTGTCACAGTTTAATTTGATTCAGGATGGATACATCTCAGGTGAATGATCACATTGCTGCTGTTCATGTTTTATTTATTCGATGCATAAATTCACAAACGAAGATAGAATTAACTCCAAAGAAGAATAGTTCTCCGTTGAATTCATATCTAATCTGCCAAGTAGAGAAATGGATACAGATTCTGATTGGCTTCAGTAAGTCTCAACTTGTAGCAGCTGCAGATACTCCTTTGCTCTTTATGTGTTTACCAGCGTTGGGCGACGACACAAAATGCACATAGCAATTTTTGAGACTCCAACACCTTTTCTACAGCAGGGTTTAGAACATCCATTGCTCATTCTTAAAACATGGAAATCAAAGCTGTTACATGTGGCAGTTTAAACAAAACATAAAAACGAAGGAAAAATAATGAATTCGCAGATTCCTTCTGGTACACATTTGATGTTTCCCCATAGCCTGTTACACCTGTCTGCCCACACCTCTTACATAAAGTTAGCAGGCCAGGGGCGAACAACTCCAGTTGAACCTGTTGGCTTGCTTGTATTTAAAGATATTTTCAACTAGTGGGTATCCTAGCTAAATTCTATCAAATTTATACTTGTACTGACCATAAACACACAGGTGCAACCACCAGGGATGATTTAAGCCTATCTAGACAGGCTTGTCGTTGCACACCTGTCAGCAATTTGTTGCCTGAGCAGCTCACTACTGAGAGTGCGTGCCGATGTATGAGGAGGACAAAATGCACCAGACTCCTAATCTGTTTCTGCTGCTACTGTTAGATGTCTTCTCAGTGATTCCCAGTGCTTCTTGTATCAGTGCTGCTGGTATTGACATCTGTAGATTTGTCAGCTGAACTACAAAATTTTAAAGCTGAATTTAACAGCAGTTTGCTATGATGAGTTCCATTTGCTCCCAAGGGGATTCCCAGCTCCCTTTAGATGTCTCATTTTATTAGGGAGATACAAGACTTTTCTCCCTGTAAGATGAAGGGCTGTAATCAGCTATTTTGGGAAGTTCATGGACTGAGTAGGCAAGGAAACAGGCAGAAATATGATGAAAGCATCATATTTCATATTATCACATCACCACTATTTCCTGGTAAGGCATCACAGACACATGGCACCTGGCTGGTGATAGCTGTGGCTGGGCAAAGATCTTCCAGGGCACAAACCAGGGCTATACTCTATTCCCCTCCTCCTCAGTTTGTGGGAGGAGGAGGATGTAAATGAAAGGAGAGCTCCCATTTCTGGCCTCTAAGGGAGGCAGCATCCTAAGGAAAAGTCCCATGCAGGAAAGTTAACAGCCTGCCTCCAAGAAGTTTAGTTTGAGCTAAACTACGGCCTTTTACCATACAGTGATCAACCAAGACGATACTGCATTCTGTGGAATATAGAATGAATACAGATTTATGTCAGAAATATGCAAAAAATAAGTTTTCTTAAGGCATTTTCAAAGACGATCATTTCTAACAACATCCTTCACTTGAAAAATGTTCCAGAATATGATCAATTCCTGAAGTGTTCATTTCTTATCAGTTCTGTCATTCTGAACATTTCAAAAAGAGCCTCATAAAAGTTAAGCAGCTTTCCTGTTAAAAACTTGATTCTGTACTGACTTTATACAGTCTACGTTTTAACATCAAAATATCCTCATGGAAATTCGCATCAAGCAGATTTGAGCTCTTTTCCCATCTAAGGTGTTGAGTATCTTTCACCTTTGCATGCAGTTGTCACGAGTCACTTCCATAAACTTCTCATCTCCTAATTTCCACTTTCATTTCTCTTCACTACTTTTTATAAAGCATTCACAGTACTCCTGCACATGCGAGTGGTTGCAAACAGCAGTGTCACAGGAACGTGTGGTCCATTGCTAATCAGTAGCCCCAGCCAACGCTGTCCCTTTCCCAATAACAGACATTTTCACAAAGAGGGAACGCCAAACATTAAACACGGCACTGTGAACCTGAACCTGCTGTGCCTTGCCTCATGGTCCATAGGGCTGCTCTGGGGATGGGCAGCAGGCAATGCCATCACACCTGTTCACCAGAGGCACCTTCCACACCCAGCCTGGGGGCCAGCCTTGGGGTAACCTACAGCAAGGTTTGAGCCACGTGGAACGACCACATGTGTGGAGTCTTAGAAGGACCACGTGGAAGGACAGTGTGCTCATTTCCCCAGCGTGGACTCCTGGTCTCCAGGAAAGAAAACAAGGGCAACCGCTGGGTATTTGTGCCTTCCAGTACCTCCTCATCTCTTGATTTTGGTTTCCCAGCAGCTGGGAGTGCTCTGCCACTCCTACAGCTGCAAAATCAGTCTTCATCTGTGATTCCTAAGACAAGCCCTTGCTCAGCATTCTTATCACTTTTCTGTCCCTGATTTGATTTTCTCTGCGCCCCCAAATTCAATTTTCCAGCAAATTACATCAGCTGCTCGCAAAGCCTAAAGCACGCTCTGCACGCTGCATTCCTTTGCGGTATCAACGCTCTTCAAACCCGCGCAGCCCCGCTCGCCACTGCCGTCGCACGGCTCCTCCTCGCATGCAAACCCGTGGACAAGGCTTTCGGTCAGCCCCCCACCCCGCCCGTGACGGCGCCGCTACACCGCCGCGCGCGCCGTTAAAGGACAAGACGCATTCTGACGGACGGCGGTCACCAGAGGGTTAAACCTCGCCTTAGGGCGGCAGCTTCCCCCGCCCACCACCGAGGGAGGCGCCGAGCCAAGATGGCGACGGCCGCAACAACGGCGCCGCTCCTTTTGTGCAGCGCCGCGCGCCCCGCCTCCGCGCCGCGGCCTCACCGTGGGCGACACCCAGCGGCGGTGCGGCGCAACGGCCGCCTGGCTGCGGGCATGGCGCGCGGCGCTGCGGCCTCGGCGTCTGCAGAGGCGTTTTGCTTTTCGGTGAAAGCAAAACCTCCCTTCAGGCCGGAACGGCTTCTGTCCAACGGCTTCTGCTGAGCTGGCGACCGGGGCTCCCGTGGCGTGAATTTCGGTACTCTGTGGCAGAGGCTATGAAAGCCGACCACCGTTACTGTTTAGGGTATTTTCCTGTATCTGCTTAGATTTTGTGTATTTGGTCTGACAACAATGTGTTTACAGTTGGATATTCCATAAAATAAAGATACTTATGATCTAGACAACGTCACACTATTTTGTTAATCTTCCAGTGAACTGTTTATAACATGTAAAAGTCCCTCTGAAGTCACGCTTCAGAAAGAACGACCTGCTGTGTTTAAAGCAGCACTCTGAATGCGCAATCGCTCTTGTATTGCAGAGACAAGTTTTTGCATAAATGCAATACCTGAAAGAGCCCTGAGGCGGTGTACTACAAGTTGGCATTACAGATGTGACTGACCTTATTTCCATAACATAAAATCCTTGAGTCTTTCACACGTGCCGAAGTGAAAAGAATGGACCGGGATGGGGATTACGAGCAGTATGTGCTGATGGTCTGCAGTGGGCATGGAGTGCGTGCTGCAGGAAGAACATGAACGGATTACTTACGCAGCAGTTACTCTTAGAATCACACATTTGTAACTGCCGGGAGGCTCAAAATCCCCGTGAAGTTTTGTATCAACTCTGACCCTTATTCTCAGAGGAAATGGATTTGAGAACAGTGAGTTTAACCGAGGAGTCTGCCTTGCTGTCTCACCCTCCATTTCTACAAGTCTCTGGTGTCTAATAATGCAGCTATTCTGAATTTCAGTTTTCCATAGGAAAAAACGTCCTCAGGTGACAGCTCCATGCATCACTGATGCTGCTCTCAAACTTGGTTGTTCTAAATGTGGATCAGGCTCTGGCTCTGGCTTCTCTTCAATAAACTTTATTAATCTGGCACCATTTCTTACTCACATATTAGGGTGGGAACTGTTCCATTGGCAAGATTATGTCTAAGTCTATACTTAACTGCAAACTACTTAAACTAAATAATGTCGCTGTCACTTATGGTTGTGTCAGCTGCATCCCAACTTATCCAATGCTTTTGACCCATACACTCATCTGTAATATCTTCTATTTAGGTTAGCTCAGCAAAGAAAGAAAAATAGCATAGGGTATGTGGTTTTGTTTTTCAAGCCTATGTAAAGCAAAGCCTGCTTTGCTTTTGAGGAACCTTTGTCTTCTGAAGTTTTGCTTGATTTAGTTCCATTCTGGCACCTGTGAAGAGTCTTAGATTTTCCCATGTCGCCTTCCATTTTCAGGCAATGCAGCATATCTTCATACCTTTTGCGAGGGTTTATGCATGCCTAGCTAACCATCCCATGTTCTTCTCAGTATTTTTATTCAACATGGCGTAAGTCATCTTTCCATTCTTTTTAAACAATGTCCCATGTCATTTTTTCTTCTATGCTGGCATCAGATGCAGGGAATATACAGCACCAGCCACTTTGTGCTAAAAGGCACATGTACTTTTCTACAGACTTTCATCCTAGGATAAGTGGAGAAAGATAAATATGTACCACTGATCCTTTCCCTACCAGAGATATATATAATAGCTAACAAACTGGAAAAGGTGCAATTTGTCACTATGCTATGGAAAATCCTGAAATTTTTCTTAAGCTGTTTTTCTCCTTTGCTTCCCCGATGAAGACATTCTCCTGAGGAAGCTGTAGAACATAGTTATACCAAGTAATGGGCTTCTGTCTTCTTCTTTTGGCTTTTCTGTCATTGTGAATGACTTAAGATTCTTGTACTGCACTGGTTTGGGCATCACTGTCCAACATGAAGTAGCACATACTCCTTTTTCTGTCAGGTAAACACTTGCCATCGGCTGCAGTGCTGTCTACCACTTGGCTGACAAATTCATCTGAATGTTTTACTTTTTAGTGCATACCCTTCTGATAGCAGCATGCACATTTCGCATAGGCTGGCACTTCCATGCTGCGTGCTATAATACCTACAGCTCCACATGCTACATCTGTCCGAATAATCACTCCTGTAAAATTGCCTTTGATCTTAGTATTTTTTTTTTCTATGACAAATTATTGTGATTCAAGATGATTAATTCTTGTGCTGTGTCAGTGAGGTTTTTTGTTCCCAGTCAGTTTTATCAGACTCCAAATAACTCTGCAGCAGTTCTTCGCCAACTTTTACAACAAGTGTTTTGTCATTCTGCTCACATGGATACAGAGTCCAGAGGGAGCGGGTTTGCCCCTTCAGCCCGAGCTAGGACACTTAGTATACAGAAGGAGCACCCAGCTGCCTCCAACCACACCCTGAGTTGAGGCACTAAAGATAACCCATGATACTGCACTAACAAGTGAGCTTCCAGAGGTGCAGGATGAGGATGTAAGGCAGGGGTTAATGGGGGAACGTGGTAGAGATCCTTAATACACAGAGTGAATTCATCACTGTTTCTTCTTTCTTCTCATGCTGTCAGTGTGAAGAACTGTAGTCCATATCGCAGTCATTCTGTAGGATGTGTGTGCTTCATGGCTGTCTTCACCTAGAACATAAAGAATATGAAAATCTTCAGAGCCATAAATAAAAACAGCTTGTCTTCTTTTTTTTTCTTTTTTTTTTTTTTTTTTTTTTTTTTTTTTTTCCAGGTTTAAAAGAAGGAACTTCACTCTGTTTCAGTGAATTCTTAATCTGATGTCTACATTAATAGTTAAAGTCTTGTGCTGCCTACTTCATAAACTAGATGACTGCCATTAGCTTTTGAAAAACTATTTTAATATGATGGGTCTTGAGTGTCTAGATGCTACTGTGACTTGATAATAATAGAGAACAATGATACATGTAAATGTTTGAATTATAGAAATTATTTCAGACCAGTAGGGCAGAAATGGCCATCTTCTCAGCCCTGCCAGCTTATTGAAATTGGTCATCTTTTCTTGCTTTTCTTGTTACACAATAAATGCTATTTACATCTAATTTATTATAAGCACATGTTGAGTAATAGCCCATAAAGCTTTTGGAGATTCTATTTTCAGTTACATTGTACTGCTGCTGAATAAGAAATGTGATTGCTGAAATTTGTTTTCAATGGTACGTTGATTAAAAGCTGCTTGAGTTTAAAATTCCAACCATCTAAAATGAAAACCCTTCACATGCTTCATATACCCGGCCAGCCAGAGTTTATTTTCCTACAGTGTATAAATAATGGATTTTACTGTTTATACAAATCCATCATCGAACGAGGTTGAATTCTCAATTGGCAGTGTGAATTGTCTTGCAGAGAAGCTAACTAGCTGGAACTAATTTTGAGATGGGTATAGTGCATAATTATGGTAACCTAGTGTACAGGTATGTCTGATGTATAACAATATGTATGAAAACAATGCTGAAAAACATAGCTGCCTGGTTATAAGCTAAATCTATTATAGTTTAGTGATTAAAATCCCCTTACTTGGCAGAAAGCAAGTGTCAAAGATGAATGTATTTCACACTACCTTTTCCCACGAAGACTATGCATAACCACTGCCAGCAGCTTACAGAGCTGCCTCCAGAGAGGTGAGGAAGGTGTCCACAGAAAAAAGCAAAAGCATTAAAATGAACTTTATTTTTTTAAACTTACTTTAAATCTTTTAGGTTTTTTAGTACCAGGGTGGCTTGGGAACCATCTGGTTAAATTGTTTACAGTCAGCCCGGTGACAGCTAGGTTTTCCAGAAGCTAGGTGCATTTTGAGCTAAGCACCTCACAGGCAGGTGACCAGCAGGATGTAGCAGGGATAATGAAAGCAGCAGTGTTGGCACCCATGATGGGAATGTCTGTGGTAGCAGGGAAATTTCCAGCAGAAAGGTTCAGCAAAGATGTGCTGAGCAGGTGCAGTACTGTAAAGAAGCTGGTGAAAATCATGGAAGGAACTACAAAGAAGGGAGATAATTTAAGGGTATTAAATACAGAGAGACTTGACCATCATGCTGGAGTTTGAGGATGTCTGAACTAGAAATGGACTGGGGGAAGGGATGGAGCCTTTGAACACAAAGAAATTTATGGACCTCTGAAAGCAGAGATAAAGATAAGGCCTTTCAGAGATGCCTGAAGATGAAAGACTCACAATTAATCTAACTTTGGGAGATAGATCTAGCTAAGGGGGCTGCAAGATTTAAACTTTTGTAGCTGATGCATGACACGTGCCATGGTGTTATGCCTCCCCAGATAATGCTCTGTAGCAGACTCCACACCTTGCCATGCTTATATCAGTTCTCTGGTGTTGGTAGCTGGCATGAGCTTTCTGATATAACCACAGTAGTCAGGCTTTTTTCACCTTTAAAGAAGAAAGTTGCACTGGCATCTAATATTTATCTTGAATATATCTCATCAACAAAGCCAACTGAGCCACTGAAAGCACTCTGTGCATATCAGGTGCTGATTTGTTATCTGCACACAGCGGTAAGACAGGTGCTGAGAATTTCACCACAGCCATCAAGTAATAAAAGTACTTCTGTAACAGCAGCTATTGTTTATTTCAGTTTGATGAATGCCAACATAGCAAACAGCACAGAGAGAAACACAAATAAGAATGCAGCATGTTTACAAATACAGTCATTTCTCCTATGCCAAATTCATCTCTGTGGAGAAAGCAGAGACGCAGGCTGCATCCTGCTCAGCTAAACTGGGAGGGATTAGAGAGGTCACTGGGTCCACACCTTTCCAGTTGTGGACAGTTAAACTGTAGCATGTGTTTCCTGAGGGATTATTCAGTTCTGCAGTTAAAAGCCACAAGTAAAAGCTCCTTGTTGCTCCACTGGGGAAATTATTCCACAGATTATACTAATTCACGTTCAGGAAGCATTTCTTGATACTTGATGCATGTTTTGGCTTTTCAGTCACATCTCCTGACTCTTAGCTGTTCCCTGTGAATCCCACTGAAAAATGCCTTTCCTTCACTGGTGGTCTTCTTCAAATATTTGTAGGCTGTTATCATGTCCTCCATTAATCATTTCTTAGATGAGCAATTTATATATTTAACTCTTCTAATCTCTCCTCATAAATCAATCCTTCTAGTCTTTGGATCATGTTTGGTGCTCTTCTCTGAACTCTCTAATTTGTCAATATCCAGAAATGTGTATAATATTCCAGATGGAGCTATACTAGTGCCCATACAGAATGCGGTTATTTTTTCCTTTTGTGGTGATTTGATACTGTTTTCTCTCTGCAGTACTGTAGTGGCCTTTTCACACCGTATCATGTTGCCAATTCATGTCATTTAGCATGCACTATCTCACTTAGATCTCTTTCATCGTTATTGCATCCCAGATTTCTCCTTCCTGTTATTCCCTCTCAGATGCCGTCCTAGCCTGCAGTTTTTCAAAGCTGAGTCTCATTTCGTTATTTTCTTTCCACGGTTCTATCTGCTCTAGGAAATTCTCTGTTATTTTCTTTGTACACTGATCTTTCGTTCTTTCATACTTGTATTTGTGAGTTCATCAAAGTGCTGTGCACTCCCTTTTCCAGCTCATTAATAAAGAAGTCAGACACAGACCGTTCCTAGCAGTCACCCACATGGTAGCCAGGAGACACTTCCCACCACTTTACTACATTGCAGCCTACTTCTTGTAATTTCATTACAGTTTCATTGAAAGCCATATGGAAATGGCCAAGGCAGTGTGAATTACTTTTTCAGCTAAGATCCTGTGAGACACATCATCACAGCTTTATGAAAGCTGATACACAATGTGTTTGCTAGTTTGTAGTTCTCTGTCCTTGCTACAGGATCTACAGCCAAAGCTCACTGAAGTCAGCAGTGACTATTAGAAACTGCATTTACAAGAGAGTGTCTGGATGCAGTACCCTTGCTGTTGTAAAAGTTGGTAATGTGTATCTTTCCCTCTGCTCTATCTTTTTTCAGTTCTTTGGCTTATGCAAGGTGAACATAAATTAGTTTAACTAACTCCTGTAAGCCCTAACAGATGCAAGCTGTCCAGGTTTTTTTTTGTGTTTGTTCACATTTCCCTTATGTGTTCTCTTGTCTGTCATTTCTCAGTTGCAGGTTTTTTTTTAATTTATTATATATATATTTTTAAAGGATTCTCATCCCATCCTCCCTCAGTGTTCCAAGCGTTTCTTTGTTTTTCCCACTGAGGAAATATCTGAAAAGGAACTTGGTGTCAGAGCCATTTCATTTATTCCTTCTGTGTGTGAAAGGATCTGTTCTCACTAGCCTTTCTTTTCTTCAAAGAATACTTCTGAAAGCCCTTGAAAGAGTCAAGGTCAATCTCCTCGAACTCTTTGGCTAACAAAGTTTTGCAGTATGTTTTTTTTTTTCAGTTGCTTTGGGGGCTTGGAGCTTTTGGGAAAAGATGTCTTTTGTATTGGGAATTGCTTATATCTGTGTTTTCATTTCACTTGCAACTTTTGACTGGCCAAAGAGTCGGAATGATTTCTTTTAAATACAGTTCCATGGTATATGTAAGGAAAATGAAATATTTGTAAGCAAACCTTTGCACCATAATTGGATGCGAGCCCTATTATTCTGAAATGCTGGTGAAATGATATTGTTTGAAATAAGCATATCTGACCTGGATTTTTTATGGTAGACCTTGAAAGTGGATGAGAGTATATCTAGTTATCCTTCATTTCATCATTTCCATGTATAATTATAGTTAGTGATCTCCAGAATAAGATGAAATTGAGTGATTTTACATTCTAAATTACACAACTAAAGAAATCATTAGAAACATAACCTTGGATGGCAGTAACTTCTTCAAGTAATTGATGAGAGAAGGAGCAGAACATGATAGCTATCAGAAATGAGTCTTGGCTCTCAACTCAAAATGGAAGCAAGAAATGCAATGAAAGACCAAATTATGTCTCATGTAGCCTCTGTGACACTTCTTTCAGTTTGAAAGATTTTGGTAAGTGATAAGTAATCAGCATAACTGTCTTGGAGAATAGAAAGATATTGCTATCTCTCTTATTAAAGATGGGCAAACAAAAGGCCAGGAGTCAAACTGACTGTATGGCATGAATCAGACCTATAGAGACAAATCTCTTCCTTGTTCTGTTTACAAGCTATTTTAACAGTGAGATCTTTCTGTCTGTTTCTTTCTTATCTTTCAAAAAACAAGCATAAAAAAAGCATGAAGAAATAATTTTGGATTTTCAGGATCTGATGAGATAATTCTTTTACATTTCTAATACTTGCCATTCTGAGATATATAAATAGGCCATATTTCTCGGATGCTGGCAGGTTCTGTCAGCATCTAAGTTTTTATTATTACAGACATTTTTACAATTAATTTGATTGCAGATAGGGATTGCTCTTCTGGAAAAGAGATTCCTGTGGAATACATTACAATGGTTGCCTGTAGTCCCCTCAAATATGCTGGCTGTGCACTGTAGACAAAGTAATTGGCAGAACAATTGTTTCAGCCCTCTGTATCTTGTCCTTTTTTTTTTCACATTGTGGCATGCAGTTGAAGTTCAATACAGTGTACGCAAAGTCTGCTATTGATTTTAATGTGCTGTGAATCCATGGTGCATGTGCCAAATGGACTCAAAACAAAGCATGCTTGGCCTGAATGAGCCAATAATGTTCTGCTACAGTCTTGTGTTTTACACATGCATCTTGAGAAAGAGATGGATAAATATTGCAAAAAAGTACCACAATAAGGTCAGGTCTTTGGCTTTCATTTAATTCTCTCCTTTTAAGCAGAGGAATGCAGTAAATATCAATGCTGAGGTAAAAACAGATCAGAAAAAAAGATACGTATTCTTTTTTCACTTGAAAGAAAGGAAGAAGATTATGTCAATTAACAATATTGGCTTTTGAATGCCTACATGTAGTGAACGGCCAGTTTCAAACATGTTATTGAAAAATAGATGACTTCCTTATAAAACTGTATCATAGTTGGCACTCCTTCTCTTATTGTAAAGAAACAAAAGACTGACCTGGCATGAAGCCTATACTACATTTTCCTTTGATGGAGACCTCTTCAGATCCATGTTTTAGGCTGACTCATGAGTCAAACTGCAGTAAAGTTCCATCTTTATTGCTTGTTATGAATGTGAGTTTTATGGAAAACAGGACTGTCAAGCTAACAGCTTTGTGTGCTTATTAAAATTTAACCCCTTTAAAAAAAAAAAAACAACTTGTGACTAGCTTACTAGTCTCCGCACAGTGTACATGCTCAAAAGTGAAATCACCTGAAAAACTGCAAACACATGTGGTCTGAAGATGGAGCATCTGACATTTAAGTGTTGGCTGGTGAGCTGGCTGCCTTCACTCCAAATAGGTGTTGGTCAGGGTTTCTTCCCTCGTGCAGCTACACAGGAGAGGTGGTTAGTCTAAATGCAGTCATAAACCTTTAATTCCTCCCGGTTGTGGGCTGCTTAAAACACCTTTGGGTGGGATGAGTGGGCCTTGCGGATGTGCTGTGGGCCTCAAGCCCAGCAGTGCAGCTCGCCAATGCAGAGGTGTTGCAACGCTGCTGCAGACCTGTGCACTGTTCTGGGTTTGCTGTGTCTCTCTTGTTTGCTTCTGTACAGCAGAACCTGAGTTATCTGAATTCACTGTTAGAAAATATCCCTCTGTTACTTGGAACATGCTTGTCATGTTTTCTGATGTTTATTTATTACACTGGGAAGAACCGCGGTTATATTAACATCTGATTATCTCTCATGCTTAGCCCTCACTGTTGCATTTCTCATGCGCGATGTTTCCCTTTTTTGGACTGAAACACTCATTCCAGGTTGTGCGAGCCTGGTCCCTTGCTGTGTCCACTGTATCCCCTGGCAACGGCCGGCTGCTCAGCACCAGTGTGGCTGGGTGCTCCCTGCCATGACGCACATCCCTGGGGCCACCAGGCTGCGGCCACCACCACGGGGCTGCCAGCCAGCGCCCTGCACCCGGCTGCGCTTTGTTTGTTAGCTGCAATGCCACTAATGAAGTTGCTGTGAACTTCTCTGTGCTTTACAAAATGTGAGATCTTTGGAATCGTCCAACAATGGATTTATTTTGTTTTCAATGGATGTTGCTGACATCAATAGAGACAGAATGGGGCCAGCTCTGAAAATCTGTCTTTTCAGGGGTTTGTTTTTCCCTGGTACATCAGTAAATAAATAAATCTAATTCTCCACAGTAATTCAGCTTCTTCAGGAACTTCAGCTCAGCGGTGGTCTCTGACTTCCAGAGCAGACCTGTTTTTGCCTGGCCATGCAGCTAGGCCAGCAGAGAAGCAGAAAAGTCAGGTCCTCTGTCCTCTGTTCCACAGCCTCATAGGAGAAGGATGGGTCCAGGCTGGATCCTGACACATCCTGGATCTGCAAATTCACTTCAGCTAGAAGTGCTAATTTGTATTTTCTCTCATTGTGTTTTTGCATTGCAAATGCACCTAATAGCGACACGAGTTTCAAATGATACTTTGAGGAAAAAAAACATGGTGATCCTAAGGAAAGATGGACAGCTATTTCTGTTCATATCTGTGTCTGTGTAGAGACAACTCACATTAATGGAAACCCCTGGGAGTGTTTGAACGCAAAAGCAGTCCCACTGAGTATTTTGCCATCTGCTTTCTTTTGGAAGAAATATTCCAGAGAAAGTTGGGGAAAAGTCATGAGTGCTTTAAAGCTTGCATTGTGATATTATTTCCTGAAGATTTATTGCCTTTTGATGGCAGTCTTTCAGCAGAAACTCATGAGTAGTTATGTTGTGAAGGAATTAGGAACTTTTGTGGCTTGTCTTTAATTTACAAATCAGCAAGAGTATATCTCTCCGAGGTGACATGCAATCTTGCATAATTTACGTTCTATGACACGGCAGCTTTCTCCTGTGTGCAAATTGCCCTCCAGGAATGTGACAAAATGGCCACTACTCACATAGGAGCGCTTTCTTACACCATAGTGTTTAGATCCAAATGCAAAGGTTTGTTGTGTTGCAGGTGTCCCCATTAGGAAAGAAGGGATCCAAAAGCTGAATTAAAATAAAATGTGACTGTCTTCTGAGTGTAGGATTTCAGTTGGCTCATCTTTCACTACAGCTTCAATTTTGATTTGCTGTTTTGTGTTCACAATTTCTTTGCTCAGAAACATTCTTTTGCTTGTTTAGACCCTTCCATATGTCAGTGCACTTTTAATTTTTATGACATTGTTAATCTTGTTTTGTTTTTGTTCAGGATCTGGATAGTGAATTAAATGTGCATATTTATTTTGGTACTCTTCAACATTATTGCCTACAAAGTTCTTAATTAGGAGAATATTTTCCTATTCACAGCAGGGAATAGCAGATTTCTGAAACTATTCTGTAGGTCTAGACTTACTGTGAGGTTTTATTTTGGAAGAGATTATTCTCTTGATGAAAGTACAACCATCATATCAATTTTAATATTTGATCTAACTCCCTGAATCCTATGTTTATGGCAAAGGATCAAGTCAATAAGGCTTTATGACTTTGTCACAGTAGAGTCCTTTCCTCATTCAAGGAATAAATCCCAGGCCACACAGAAACCCATTATGCATTCTTGATATGTAAACCATTCCAGAATAAAATTTAATAACAGTAATGAAACTAAATCAACATGACAAATTTCAAATAATCCACTGGAACAATTTTTTTTTTTTTTTTTTTTTTATCATCCAGCTGTTAAGACTAACTGAAATGGCAGAATCATGATGTGCAAAGTCCTACAGAATAATGCTATGGATTTTGCTGCAGCAGCAGCAAGAAACAACCTTTATCAAAAAAACATCTGCTGAGTTCCCTTTGCAATCACTGGCAGCTGAGACCAGTGCACAGTAAATTACTCTCCCCATTCTATCAGCCCTCTCCTTTATTCCTCTGATGCAGCATACCAATTTGTACTCCTGTACACTGGTTGTTAGAGTATTTGTGCTGCATTTATGCTTGCTCTTACATTAATAAATAAAGGAATAAAAAGCAGGAATAGTCCATATACATCGGGTTTCCATCCAGGGCTCCTGCACTTTATATATGTTTAAATGGAGATGAAAACTAGATTTAAGAGGCCACAATCTCAATCTAAGAAGTAACCTGCCTCACAGTGCAGTTTCTATGGCAGAGTACATCACCTGGGTAATGAACAGGATCAGCCAAGTTTTTGATGGGCTCAAATCAGTGCACATATTGCACCTGGCCTAGTTTTTGCCTTTCTTGTCTATTGCTGGAAATTTCCTGAAGGCTGCAGGCCTCCATCAATGTGTGCTACTGGAAAGCCAGCTAACAAAGGCTGTGTTAACTAACAAATCATGTCCCCAGAGCAGTGCTGGTTGCTGACATGATGGATGGTGCTGCAACATCAGGTAGGGCCATACTTAGAAGAAAATACACACAGCCTTTAGGGGCTCGTGAGACTTCAGAAGGCTTTCTGCATTGGTTGCATGTCAGGACTTCCTGTGGAGAGGGAAAGTCAATCCCAGTCCGCAAGGCCCACAAAAAAGGCAAAATAAAATCACAGCTTTCCAGCATACAGTCAGATAGCTGCTCGCATCAAGCATGCATACAGTCATTCCTCATTTTCTCTCTCTCACAAACCCCAGTCCTACATCTGTTACACTTCTGTCAGTGAAGCAACAGCAGTTATCTGTGCCCTAAATAATTCAGGATGGATAGGTCTGCGAAATGATCTGCATGAAGTAGAAAAATCTGCTCTTTTTTGTTAATGTCTTGATGCAAGAAGAAGCTTTCTGACTAAAAATTTAGTTGTGTTATGGGTGAAAACTTGGATCACAAGACTGTCAGAAACGGCTACCATGTGGGTTTGCACTACCAGGTGGACCTGCCTCAAGGGGTTGTATATGGAACAAGCTGTTCCCCCCGTACCTTCACTCTTCCTGTTTGTGCTTTACTCCCATCAGTATCAGAGTTAAAAACAACTCAGATCCTGATAGTATACTTAATATATATGTTCTGCAACTGCAAAGGGCTATTCCCTATTTATATCATAGAGTGTTTTTTAATTACTTGATGTGCTTTCGCCTCAGTGGAGCCTTCAGCTTGTTATGCTTGCAGAGCTATTTATATTCTGCCTTGCCTTGGGACTACTTTCAGAACCATTGGTATTCAACCTCTCCTAAGAAAAGTGAGCTCTGGAAGCAGGCAATAAAAATTAGACTGCACACAGCACAACAAATAATAGTAGTTGTACCAAATCCTATTAATTATTTCTAAATGTCCTTCAGCTCAATTATAGAGGAAACTATTGGCCTCTTGGCTTAGAATGAAAACGCAGAGGCTGTGTGGTCAGCTGTGGTCGTGAGCATTCCCCTGAGCTCTGATGGGATGGAGAACAGGCTTATGAGTTCTGCCCTCGCTCTGTGCGGAAGGTCAGCGGATCAGAAAACAGCCAGTCGAGCAGCTAGTTCCAAGAGCTTGCATGCACTCGTTATGAATCTTATTTTATTGTTAATGTTCCTTTTAAGTTTGACATTACTCTCCCTACTGCGTTATGTACACAATGCTATGAGTTATTTTTTGATGTATAAAGATTAAAAGTACTCCCAAACTATCTAACCACTTCACAAAAGCAGTGGATCCAACGGGTGACAAGACAGCAGTCCTCTCTCTTGGATGTCACAAGGGATTGAAGAGCCACATGTACACTAGTCCAGAGCTCTGCATCAGAAAATGACAGAGTGTTTTCTCATGACAATCGTGAGCCATTGGAACCAAAATGATTTCAAGGAGGGCTCCATCTCAAAACTCTTTTGATTCAGAAAGTACGGGGAAATGTTTCTGATTTTTAGAGTGTATCAATGGCTTCTTAAAAAATTGCTCAAAGAAATCTTTTCCTTTGAACCTCAGGCTAATGATACAACAACCTAAATGGTGCAAAGGGAAATATCTTGAATAGTTTAAAGTTGATAAGGATGTGTTTAAATTAATCTTCACCCATTTTATTTTTACTTTTATGAATTCTAATTTCTCATACTCTTCTAACACAAGAAAGCCTTTCTCTACTTTGTTGTCCTTCGTTGCATAGAATCTGAGACAAATTTATTTGGAGCATACAAAAATCTTATTAACCTCACTGTATTTTGAATAAGGTCTCCCATGACTGACCACAGTGGAGCAGACATTTGTTACTCAGAGTGCTCTCCTGTTTTGTGGGCTGGTTCTGAGGTAGCCCACAGTTCATTCGTGCATGTTACCCATCCCAGAAAGACTATGTCATCTTGGGAAATAATTGTTTAAAAGTGGGTCCTTTGGAGGAGTTCAGAACTCCCAGGACTTGTTACATCTGCATCTTGGTTAGGAGAAGCTGAGAAGATGCTGCTTTGCATACCTGCTTTCATTAGATAAGTATCTATTTTGTGGGATAAAATAGGCAATAGCTGGTGTAATCTCTATACTTGGTTGTATTAGTGTAAGGTTGCTTTTAACTGTCTTGAAATACATTATTTTATTTTAAAGTATGTATTAAATGAGAAAAAGTTGCACTTTATAGATATCAGCCTAATTCATTACTTTTTAAATTCGACTTCCCAGCTTGCTGGTTATAGTTTCACTTCTACTCTTATTGTAGTGACAATAAAGCAAAAAATAAATGTATGGGTACAGTGTCTTAGGTGGTGGCTGACATTCTGCCTAAATGCTCTTTAGCTGGGCAGTGTCAAATGTCACTGCACATTCTGCAATCCCCCTTAGAGCTCACTGCTTTGTTTTCACTGATTTTACTATGATGTCCATGCTGCAAATAGCCAGGGAGGCAGGGCCTTGTGAGAAGCTGCCGGGGAGCGTTCCCATGCACCCCTCACCCAGATACCAGCGCTGCGGGCCGGCTCAGCAGCTCAGCTGCATGCAGAGACAAGCATGAAATTTGCCCAAGGTCCCCAAGATAGCTGAAACCACAGGACATTTTATTTGAGTTTGGACAACCTTTGTTGGAATGTGGGTTTCAACAGAAGGAAGAAAGGAAAGGTGGGGTGAAGGGAAGCGTGTCAGGGAGTGGAGGGTTGAGCTCTCACTCTTGTCACATCCCTGCCCAGAGGGGATGCTCCATTCTGAGAAAATGTCCAAAAATATATATATGCACAGGTCTTCACCTCAGTGTGGACTGTGAGAACAGTTCAGCCAGACCTGGCCTCATCCACCGCTTTGGAGAAGAATGTCAAACTTTGACTTGAAATTACCTACAATTAACTTTCTCTGCAAGTGCTCTGCTTGGAGCTTCCTAGCTACTGAATAGCAAGAGGTGTTCTATACTTTGTAATATAAGTGGTGACAGTCAGAATCTTCATTTATTTCCTTTCTAAATAAAATGATGCCATATCCATGATAAAGGTTAAAAACAGACAAACCATCATTATCTGAATTATTTGTTCAAATTCTATCAATTTCACTATGAGCACCAGGTTAAGAGCTACCCTATTGTGCCAGCAGTGAATGACGGGGTTCCTGCAACATGCGAGCTCTTTCTCAGGTATCACAGCAAAGAGGAGCAGTTTAGCAGACCTCTGCAATATTTTGCCTCTCATTTACTGACCTTCCCCAGAGTGAATCAGGATTTGTGACTAAATGTTCTCATGTTTGAAAAATCTGGGCAAATAGAGTTGTTAGTTACAAAGATCCCCAAACGTTGTTGCTCATGTTAAAATATTCATTAAAGAATGGCTTGAGGTTTTTTTCTTAATTATATTGTTATTAATCTTTGAACTCATTTTAATGGGTGTGGCTTTATTGTTCTCTAACCAGCTGAGCTTATAATTCTATTGCTGTATTTGTGGTTGGCCGGGCACAGTACTTCTCACCACACCGACTTTCACGTTATTCTTTTGTTGTTCCATTATGAACAGTGTAACGCTGGACTTGAAGGAAGAGGGAACCCTGGCAAGCTGCTGGAGCGAAGTCCAGCAACCTGCTGGAGCTGGTCCTCCAGTCACAGCGGAGATGTGGCGTGGGGCTGTAGTTTGTGCCAAAAGAGGGCTGTGAAATTAGGAAGCAAAATGAGCATTCTTCACTGACAGCCTTCCAAAACAAACAGTGAAATTGTTGTTAAAGCGCAACAAACGACTTTGTGGTTGGCTTTTGAATACAGCCATCTAAAAGACTTAACAGACACAGCTGAATGCAATGACGTGCATTGCGGCGGTACGCACAGCAAGGCGGGCTGAAGGTGCGAACCCCTCCCTTGCCACGTTCGCTGCCCCGCAGGACGCAGCCGCACACCTGCAGCGCAGCACCGCTCCGCAGCCGCACAGGACCCCCTAGAGGCAGCTTGACCAACTACCGCGGCCGGCGGGAGGTGCTGAAAAAATCAGCGCTTCCCAATTGTCCTAACAGTTTGACATCCTGTTTTTGTCTTTCTGCCACCTCGGCTCTCTCAGTAGTTCCGAAGCCGCATTCCTACGTGTTTTTGACAGGATGCGACAGCCATTTCCTTATTTTGTAGGGCTATTTTTATTGGATTACAATTACTTTACATTATGATCGATTGAGGGCTAAAACTCGGCTGTTCATTTGATGTTCATATAGCCAAAATATTTCTTTGAAGTCCGAGCCCTTTTCTTAAAACAAGACTTTCCTCCATTAGTGTCTGAATTGCTCAATTCCCAAGCGGCCGCTCCAGCACAGAGCACACACTGCCTGCATTGTGGGCCTGCACAGCCTCCTCTGCTTTGTAGGAGCTTTGCTCCTGTTAGGAAGGGATGAAGCGAGCTGAAAGTGGGCACAAATTTTTGTTTGGTGAAAAGGACATAACTCGCTGTAAAGAGCACACAATGCACTGTGGGCACACCTCAGTCATTACTCCCTGCTTTTCTGCCGCTCTAAAACTGCTGCCCAAAAACATCATGCTAGCAAAAATGTTCACAGTTTCTGAGTAAAGCTAAGTGAAATGAAATATAAAGTCGGTGATACGTTAAATCACTAATATAAATATATTTTTACAGCCAGCTGTTAACTCTGAATGTGCACATTTACCCAACGTGCTGATTAGCAATTTGAGTTCTGAAAACCCTGATTACATTTAAGATGCAAGAGATTACAATGTCTCAACAGATAATGTTAATAGTTGGTCTTCCTTGATGTCTTTATATGTTTAAAATCGCGAAAGTTACACCCAAACTTCTGGCGTGGCAAACTCACCAGAAATAGTGTGGCTGAAACGTATCTCACAGCAAGTTGTGATCCCTTACAGCCAGCATTTGAAAGAGAGCTCCTTGCTGGGAACGTGTGTCTGTGCTGCCTTTATGGTATTTACACACACGCATCAGATTTAAGCTACAGAACTACATAATAGATGGTTGTACTAAAAATGCCCCAAAGAGGGCATCTTAACTGCTAATAGAACTCTAACTTCTGTGAAAGTTCGTATTTGTTGCCAATAATTCGTTTTTCAGCCACTGTTCTTTTCTATGAATAAAATTAACTAAAAAAAGGTGTGTGTTTACATTTCATCTAAAATCCAGCTCTGTGGTACACCTCAGTTCTTCCATTCTTGTTTTATATTTCTTATATATCTGAACATGCAAACACGGAGGTGAAAACATTACAAGCCTTTTTTATATGCTGGCAATCGGTGGTTCAAAAGTTCACACAATACCATATGTCCCAATAATATTTATCTAAATCTAAAATAATATGGATCTGTCAAATAGGATCCCGCGTGGTAACAAATGATGGAATGCAGGGGAACTCTTAGATTTAGCCTTCTCTTTTTTGTCCAACAAGCTAATGCAATAAGACCAACAATAAAAGGTTGTGTAGTAGGCCAAAAGTCTGTGACAGATAAAAAAGAAATGTTGGAAACCGATGAAGCTTTTGCACAATTAGATTTTTTGAGGCAGTGCTGTAAGGATTGTCCGGGGCCTGTTCAGTTCTGATTGATGGTAAAATCATAACTACATCATATTAGCTGTAGAGTTCACTGACAGGTTACTGCAGATTAATATTGCTACTGCTGTTCGCTTACCATCAAACCGGTGGAAATATGAGTTGAGCTGCTGCTATAACAAACCCTGCATATTAAGAGGTAGGGTGCTTTACTGAACAATTTCCATTCTGTCATTAGGGCAGGAGATGCAAACAACATTTATCTCCGAGGTATGCAGATATATAGTAACACACTCATTAGTTTTTCCAGGGGATCTTGATGGTGCTGACCAGGTAGCTATCAGGCATGCTTAGCATTGCTTTGAGGTTTAGGTTGTGATTAAAATGATACTTGCAAATAATAATGAACAATATTTTTCTCTGATTTAAATATCCAATCCTATGCAAATGGCATCAGTGTGTGCGGGTACACGCTTGTTGGGGGAGATGAAATGAGGGCTATTTTGGGACAGAGGCTAAGGGAGGTACTGGCTGGAGGCACAGGGATAGAATGTGCTGCAGCCGCAGCTGGCATGTGTGGTGTCTGGTGTTCGGACAGCTGGGGAAGCATCACCGGTCCCAGAAAGAGGCAACACTGTGTCTATGTGAAGTCACAGAGAGCCCTGCGGGATTTCTTCTCTGCTTTATTGATGCTGGGACTCTGTTCTGCTAGAGTCTCCTCTCAGCAGCACCTCCAGCACCCTCCCAACTTTGGCCCTCTGCTCCACAAGCTCTGAGCAGTGAGCTCCTGCTCTCCCACAGGAACACACAGCCTGGCCATTCCCTGCATGCTTTGTAGCCCTCTGTTTCCTTCCCAATGTCAGTGACTGTGATAATTTCTGCTGCTCGTCATGCCCGGCTGTGACAAAAGCATACTGACATGAAAAGTGCTCCACATATTTCATCAAAATCTGCCTAAACCTTTCTGCTTCTTTCCATACAAAACTACAAGCCCTGTGGCTAGGGAAAAAATGTGTATTTCCATAGGGAGGAGGCAGAATGGTGCAAAAGCCTAAAAATGCTGTTTGATCAAAAAGGGGCAGCAGTGGAGAGGTGCTGCTGCTGGGTGATTGCAAAGGCAGAAGGGTCCTGCTCCTGGGGTTGACAGCCATGGAAAATGGGAGTGAAGCCTCACTCCTCCTCTGGTCAGCCCAGTGAGCCCCTCTGCCTCAGTGTTGCCATCTGTAAAATGAGAATGGTCCTTCAGGAGCGTGGCAAGAAGTAATTTGTTAGTGTTTTGTGGAACTTGGAACAGGAAACGTACTACTGGACTCCACAGATTTACAAAACAAAACCCCAAGTGTAACATAATAGCGTTTGTGATTTTAAAAATGTGGGCATGAATCTTTACTGTAAATCTCAGCTGAGTAAAATGTATTTTTTTTTGTCAAGGAGACGTTGCTTTTTTTTTTTTATGATAGCTACTCTGTGATTCATGAGTCAACATTCTGTACAAATACCAGAAGGCATAAGTGAGTTATAGACATTTCTCCAGAGTGGCACAGCAGTTCTCCATTACCCAATTCTGTTAAAATATCCTATTTATCATGTATTTTTTTTTTTAATGGATGAAGGCTGCAGTTTTTAGTTAAGTGAAAAATCCATGTGAGGGAACATGCTCTTTGGCTGAAATGAGTTTGGATAAGAATTACAACTTCAGTTATAAAAACAATTTAAGAAAATGATATATAATAGTCTCACTGTAAATTACACAACCTCAGTGGCATTTAATAGCCTTTCATTTCTATCAGTTACTCATTTATTTTACAAGACACAGAGATCCTTATGTCTACCTTTGGATGCTATTGCTCCTTGATACAAGCAACACTTAGAGTTTATCATCCTTTTAGAAAAGTTTTGAACATGTTTGGGGATGTAGGTGTTCAGCAAATTTGCAGTAATACTGTTCATTGAAAAATACCTATCTGACAATCTGAAAAATATTTGGTGGACATGTAAAACATTTAATGAGAAAAGTCAGCTTCAAAAAAAAAAAAAAAAAAAAAAAAGCAAGTATGAGGCCAGATTTGGTAGGCTTACCTGAGATGTGGAAGACTCAGGTTCAAGTCCCTGCAGGCATTTGAACCTGGGCTGTCCCCATTCAGGTAAGCGCTCCGTATGGGTCATGTTTAGAACACACCTCTATGTTTTTGCTTTTTTTTTCCTAGGGTAAGGTGAGAATTCTTTGGGGACTTCTCCAATTTTCCAGCACAGATGAAACCATTTCTCTGACACCACTGCTCTGCAGCACATGTTTTTGGGAATTTGTAGGGGACTGGATATGCTGTGAGTCATTCAGAAGTTAAATGGATCTCAGGGACAAATACAGCCCTGCCATCAGTTTGATGACTTCCAAGTTGCTCTTGTTACCAGCAGAGTTGAATTTGGCCGGCAGACAGTATTTATGTAAAAAAGCAACATATTTAGTGAGGAGAGGCTCAAATGATCACAGGGGGCAGAGGGGGCGGAGGACATATGGGGGGGAGCTGGAGAGAAGAGAGGGGAAGACAGAAAGGAAAAGGTCATAGCGTGAAAGGGTGCTGTGAATTCCAAAAGTGTCTAATTAGGTTTCTGGCTGTGGAATTTGCCTTTGCCCCAAGCCAAGAAGCCCAGCTGTTTTACAACAGGGCTTTTGCCTCCTAGCAATGACTGCAGACAATTTGTGACCTAAACTGCAAGTGTATTTGTAAGGACAACTTCCTCCACTCTTCACAACAGATTCCATAAAATATCTTCAAATGTAATTTAGAAGGTCACATAACTGCTTCAACATTTTTTATGTACATTTCTTGCTTTTGCTGGGTGTCTAAACACAGTTTTGAGAAGTCCTAAGAAGAGGGGGATGAATTTCGTTAGAGGAATTCCTCTGAACTTGTATGCCATGGGACTATTTTTAAAAAGTGCCAGGCTTCAATATGAAATGCTTGATGGAATATTAAATTTGATGAATCATTGCCAGTTTCCATGTTTGTTAGCTTTTATATACCACATTAAAGCATTCATTAATGAAGTGTCACACAACACTGCTTTGATTGAGTCCTAAAAGGTTAATGACTTGATACAGGCTGGTATTCTGAGCTTTACTGTTTGCAGGCGGTTTGTGGTGAATGTGAAGTGCTTTGAAATTGTAACAAAAAGAATTTTTTTATTTTTCCTCTATTTCAAGTCCAGATAGCATTCTCAACCGATCTGGATGTGCAAGACAAACTAGACTTATCACAATTAAACTGCAATAATTAAACAACAGGAGGAGTGAGATTTTGGTTTTTTTCCTTACAGGACTTACATTCAATAGTAAAAAGCTTCATGTCCATGTGACACCTCAGAGGAGGGGGGAATGGGATACATCCAAATCCCCTGCTATCCACCTATTCTTATTTGTAGCTTTAAGCTGCCTTGCCAATCTATTTTTGTGACTGCAGCTGTATTTCCTCCATTTTGAAAGTAATTAGCCAGTCCAGAATCATTCCCTATTTTTAGATACACCAAATTTTTCAAATTGCCAGAAGCTTGCACAAAGTGTGACTACTGCTGACTTATCCATGAGATATGTCTTTGAACTAGCCAGACTGCAGTCTGGAGGCACCACCACGATTTTGTCCAGAGCCATCTTGGTAATGGCCAAGCTGGGTACACCCAGTCAAGTCCAGACATTTCGATAAGCTTAGCAAGCCTTTATGTCCATGGCTGAATTGGGTATGGACAGCAAAAATAAAGGAAATAACATTTCCAAAGTCTGTCCTCTTAACTACGCAGTGTCCAGGTCTTATGAAATGTGAACTCTCTTGAGACGGAAATAAGGTTCTTGACAAAGTCATGTGTGAAGTTAATTTTTTTTAAGATACTGTTGAGGTTCTGCTCTGAGGGGAGTTGTTAGTAAAACAAATGACTCTAACTGTTTTTGTATGGAAGACAAATCAAAGCATTTCCACGAAGTACCAGGAGTGACCTGCAGCAACTTAACCATTTCCTGAGCAAATACAAGCTGTCCTATTGGATGGGGGATAGCTCCCATGTTAGCCATTGTACAGAGAAAAATAAAAGTTCGTATAAAAGAGCCCACCAAGGGTTATATGGCTGCAATTGTTTCCAAACTGAAACAACTTAGTATCTGTTTATGATTGTCAGTATTATGTTATATTGTTCTTGTAGAATCCATAAAAGCTAAAAGTCTTAGTATTGCCACTAAACTTCCAGCAGTGGCAGCCGGGAGATTTCAGAGCAAACACACTTAAACAGAGTAGAGGTAAAAGCAAAAGGTAATAAAAAGTTGACCTTGATTTAGTTTACCATCTTCATCTAAATTTGACGAGGTGCTTCGTTTGACCGTAGTAAGACAAAGAGCCAAACCCAAGCTGATGCCATGAAGGTATCTGGTGTCTGTGTCCCATAAACGCTTCCTTCTTTTATTCAAGGTTTGGAGTTGAGGAGGAAAAAGTAGTGCATCTGAACTGCAACTTTCTCACCATGGCTCAACGGTTCCACAGTTCAGATTGTTATCCATTAATTTTCGGAGCCATTCAGACATACAGCATGCTATCATATTAACACTACTCAGACAAGGATATTCATTTGCATTTTCATAGTCACTTCCTTTGCATTGTGTATAACAAGTGAAGCAGAAAATGAATGGGCAAAGACATGGTTCTCCACTAAGCAAGGCTATCCCTTGGAAGAAGCTACAAAACAATTCAGTGTCTCAGAATGTTGTCACCAAATGCAAATATAAACTATTCTCATTTTCCAACAATGCTGAAGCATTCTTGTTAATGAAATCATGTTCCAAGAGCTAATGATTAAAAAACAATGCACACTTGGACTTGAGAGAAAGCTGATGAAAAGACAGAACAATCATTTGTTGGTAAATCAGATGTATTGTCAAGTACTTGTACAAGCTAATTGCAGTGCTTTTTTACTATCTGATTTCAGCAGTTTCAGATTTCTCTCTGCATGGCAGAAATGCCCATTATTTAGCACTTCCAACATTAACACATTCAGAGTAAGATACAGACATTCTGCTCACAGGGTTTACATACATCCCATAGGTATCTGTGAGCCACAAACCTTTTCATAGGAGCGTACTGCTGCTGATACCAACAGCAACAACAAGAGAGAAAAGGGGAAAGAGAAAAAAAAAGAGCACATCATCTGGTTAATCCTATCTCAAATATACTTCAAAGTAAATTATGCAGAGTAGCTCTTATCATCTGCAGCTGGTTAGTAGGAATGTCATGTGAGCAACGCAGTTTGTAAGATAATGGATTTATGTCTAGCAGGAACTCAAATGCGTGATGACTTCATGCAGATTCTGTTAGGAATCATGTTGCTAATATTTTTTCCTGTCCCAACAATGTCATATGAAAACAGTGGAAATTGTATATTTGAAGCTCCTATCAGATGAGACAGGGAATGCAGAAGAGACAGAGCTTTATTTCAAGGACAGATTGCATTAGGAATGATTCCTTTTAGAGTTGCCCTTGCCAGAAGCAAAGCTCTTAGCTTCCCTGATTTGGAAATAAGGGGCACATGCTCGCATGGGGTAACTGTCATTGTTCCCTTAAAGCCAACACAGAGATGGCAATTTATGATTTGCCCCATGTACTGATGAGTCTGATAGATGAGTTTATATTGCTTGCTCGTAAACAAACCCATTTTTTCCACTTCTCAAATTAGTATTGTATATTTGCAGGCACATAGAAAACAAAAGAGAAAAATAATCACACTTGCTGAACTTGAAAAACTCAGCACTTCCTCTTTTAAACCAGTTGTAATAACTTTCATAATAATAATTTCATATTTTATTATCCTTGCCCACAGTGGTCTTTTACCACGTCTACACAGACCCCATTTCTAATGGTCCCAAAGGACACGGTTGGTATTTCCAGAACAAAACAAATTTAAAACATTCACCCAGAAGCCACACACACGCACACACAGTGCTGGAGCGCTGCACGCTGTGTGTGATTTGCAGCCCGGGATGTCGTGTGGGGGATCCCGGCTGGGATGGCGGACAGTGTGACTGCCCAACAGCGGCAGAGCCTGCGGCCTGGCTGCAGCCAGCGCTCTGTGGGGTACTTTGGGCACAGGTTTGGCCTCTGCAGAGATAGCAGCACTTGTGCCATGCCAACACGGCCTCATCTGGCTGCCATCACTGCAGGGATGTGGCCCACAGGGGGCAGGAATGCTGCTGAGCCCAACAGCGGGCTCTGGAGAGAAGACTGAAATAGGCTTGTGTGGGGAGAAAAGCCTTAGGTATTTTCTTAACTAATTGCTTGTTTTTGTAAGCTTACGGAAGAAGGAGAAGCGATTCAACAATGTAAATTGCAAAACATGTGAAATGGCCAATGAGCTTAAGGGCTTGACAGCGGGAACTCTGAGTTGTGACTGAATGCTATTTATGCTATGGCTGCACTCAGAGCCCTGACCTGGGCTTGCGCTCCCATTCCTTTACCAGCAATAGGCAGGCACAGATTGCTCACTCCGCAGAGCTCCCAAATTTAATTAAGCCATCATATTTCAGTGAGAAGATGGCGTACACATACACACAGCATGCAGACATGTGGAACATGGACATGCACACACAGATCCAACACATACGCCATCCAGCACACACACACACACACAGCACACGCATCCACCTCTCACATGCCATGTCCATGTCTCTTGGCACGCAGATAACAAATCAGCAGGTAGATCACTGTGCGTTTTCATTTCCTCATAGATACCTTGAGCCATATGATATGCATTGCACAAGCTTGGGTCACAGAAGTGTTAGAACATAGCTACTGGATCCCAAGGGACAGATGGAGCAAAGCCAGCACTAACTTTTTGCATCCAGCTCTTTACTGTTGCTCTCTGATCATGAAAAACCCAGTGTGCTTGGAACAGACTCTTTCATCCAGCAGCTGTTTGCATATCAGAAGTAAAAACTCAACATAAAATCTGAGAGAATGATTTTTCACACTGGCTCAAAGCAGCCGGGAATGGGAGAACTTTTTCTGCCTGGGCAGCAGCCCCAAAAGAGCAGCTCCAGCCTTCTAGCAGGCTGCTGGAGACGCTGTGCTACAGAGCTCCCACAGTGCCTGAATTGTCTTCTTCCCGCCTTGTCTCCTGTATATGTCCAGCTCCCAGCACAAAGAAAGTCCCATCAGAGGAGAGCACTACAAGTATATAAATTATACCGCTATTACTATAAATAGTGGCAAATATCCTCATATATTCCTGCCCCTCCCCGTGGGAGTTCTGGCCATAAACGTAGGCAGTTTGAGCTCAGGAGTGCAGCCATGGAATTGCACCCTGTGCATGTGCTCTTTTTGACGTGAGAGCTGTAATCTCTCCCACAGGCTGGTGCCTTCCTCTTTTCTCTGTAGGAAACTCACAGTGCTTCTGTTTTACAGATCTCTTTCAGGCATGATTAAATTGGCCTCAAAGGAATGGGATTTAACTGAAAGAAGACCAACTGGTATTTTTTAACCATGCTCAAGAATCTGTGCTTCATAAATAACAACTGGTGAGCCCATCACCATGTTCAGCCAAAACTTCACCAGACGAACTTCAAGAAGAAGCATGTCTATCTTACACTGTGTTTAAAGGACAGAAGACATATATTTGGAAAAATCACCTTTTCCCAGTCTGCACCTTTTCCATAATTTGCTCTTGTAAGAAGCTGTGTGAGCTTTGGTGACAAAGGCATGAGAATCAGTCACTTTGCTCTATAACACTCCACTTGTCTTCACTGATTTTTCCACATAGCTGGTATTTTTCCTGTGATACATTTTAAGGACTTCACCTCAATCCTCAGTAACTCAGGGTGCAAACCTCAACCAGGGCATATGCATCAGATGCAGATTTTGTTAGAGAGGGAGAACCTCTTTTGGAAAGATGTGGCCTTGATGTAAAGACTTCAGATGATCCACCCCATCCTGCGGTAGATTAATGATTAATGGCCCATGCTGGAGAAAGTACTGAGCTTTCTGCCACTGGATCTTCCTGTGCCTTTTTCTGTTCAACTAGGCAGCTATTTGTTATCAGAAATCTTTTCCTTACGTAGATACTTGCAGACTTTGATTAAAGCATTTTTTTTAACTCTTTCTTGGATAACCCTAACAGATTAAAGCATCTTTTCTTGACTTTTTTTCTTTGAATATATTTTTATAATCTTTTTCTAGCTTCATAATATACTTCAAGAACTGATCCAATATTCCCACTAGCACATTACCTAACACAAAATGCTCAGAAGCTGCACTTCAGCTCATACTTTTGCTTTTGGTCTTCCCCAAGCTACATTTTAGGTACACCTGTGTCAGTCTTCTACCATGCTGATGCTGAACTAGACTTTCTCACAGAAGTTCCCTGCTCGACCTTGATGCTATGGAGTTTTCTGGGCTCTGTGGGTTCTTGGGCCTGTGGCAAGTGCTGTCTCTGTGCCTGCTCTGCTCTGCTGGAGTGCAGATCCCTGTCCTGGCCTCAAGGCCACCCTCAGCTACAGAATAGGAGAAGGATGAGGGCAGTGTCTGTGGAACCTCAACAAGGAATTCTGGCTGGTTCTCAACTACTCAGCATTATCTGTTTGCTAAGTTTAGTCCATTTAGCATGAAAACGTTGCTTTATTATCAATAGAAATTCCTTTTCCAACCAAAAACATTGAAGATCAGACTTGTTTGATAAGACTTGCTTCCCTGGAAGCACAGAGGGAGGAATGTTCTGCTGCTGTCCTTTTGTTATTTACTGATTGCCTCTAATATCACTTGCAGCCCAGAAGGCCAACTATACAAACGGGAGGAAGAACGGCTCTTTACGAGGGTGGATAGTGATGAGACAACGGGGAACGGTTTTAAACTGAGACAGGGGAGATTTAGGTTAGATTTTAGGAGGAAGTTTTTCACCCAGAGGGTGGTGACACACTGGAACAGGTTGCCCGAGGAGGTTGTGGATGCCCCATCCTTGAATGCATTCATGGTCAGGGTAGATGTAGCTCTAGGCAGCCTGGTCTTGTAGTTGGCAACCCTGCACATAGCAGGGGGTTGAAACTAGATGATTTTTGAGGTCCTTACCAGACCATTCTATGATTCTATGAATACTAAGCTTCCAAGGCATGGACCCTGGCTCTTTTCAGATTAATAGGCTGGCTGTCTATTAGTCATCACATTTACCATTTAAAAACATTTGCATGACCTTAGCCTCTTTTACAGTCCCCTCAGACTCTTCCAGCTTTTCAAAAAGCCAGTGTGTAGATCAGAGTGTTCCCTGGCAAGCTGCTTTCATCCTCCTCAGTCAAATTTGGCTGGGGTGGTCTGTTCGCTGCTGGGTAATATTTCTCTGTTGGCTGATGGGACGTGAAGAAGTTCCACAGCCGCTGTAGATCTATGAATGCTCACACACCCAGCAGCGCTAAAGGAAAAAGGACTTAAAAAGGAATTAAAATATTTGCTGGAAGATTAAAAGATCAGGTTTTTCATTATTCTGCTCTGCAACTAGGACAAAAGCATAGCCCTGGCTCGAAACCCTCCCTGTATTATGTATATTAAACACCGCCAGCCTTGAACTTGTCTAATTTATGCCTCGTTTCATCATTCCAGCCCAAAGCTCATCCAGAATTACCAACCAGGCTGTTTTCCTCAACTGCCTTTGCTGAGAAAGCTGCAGTTGTGTCTGGAGCTGCTCTCCCGGAGAAAGCACAGTAAAACTGGCCCCAGAGTGAGCGATTCCTGGTGAAAGAGCAAATATGTCCTGAACTACAAGACTTAGGAAGTAGTCAAAATAATCCAGATGAGTCTAAAAAAAGAGTAAGGCTGAAAAATTATTGAAGTCACCAGTAGTCATACATGGGCAAAATATTTTACATTTTTTTTCTCTTACTTTGTTTTGCTTGGGAAGACTTTCTGGAAGGATATATAGAGAATTTTCGTAATATTTTAGATGAAACTATTCCAGTGAGCCATCTGCTATTACTAAATTACATTATTACAAGCTAAAGGGACCATTTTTAGCCTGTAAACAAAATTTCAAATCCCTATAAAATTCTTCTTAAGATTCACTCCTCATTTTCCCCACTTGGAATTTGGTATTTGCGTTAGCCTACTGGACTGTGCCAGTGGGAAAACTAAAGGTGAAGGGAAACAAAGTAACATTCCTAATTACTCCCATTTTAGAACAAGATCTTAGCAGGCTGCTGCAGTAAAGACACTCACATGGCAGGGCTTTGTGCTTCTGCTGGAATACAGCTCTTGCTGTGTGTGGTTAAACCAGGGCCCCATTGAAGTCAATGGGAGTTTTGTGCTAAAATGTGTCTTGTGCTGTCACTTGGGCAAATGTCCACCTCGGGCTACAGCAGAAACAAAATCACCACATTTGTTTCCACTTCTGACCTGCTGAAAGTAGAATTATATTACTTGTGTATTTCATTCTGATTTCCCCCCTCTATTTAAACAAAGATACCACTGTGTTATAATCTGATCCCAAACACTGTGTGAGAGCTGGGGAAGTCAATTATAACTGGAATTGCAGACTTCGTGTACCGTTACCTTGCCTTTAACTCAATGTTTCTCTTCATAGGCAATCAAGACACAGTTTCATGCCTTCAGCGTGTACTTCTGTGTCTCACGACTCCAGCAGCATCACTGCTGGCTGTAAGTTCCCAGGTTCTCCTCACGCTGTGCCACTTCCTTCATGTTATTTTTGTCCTGCATACATACATTGCATGGGGAAAAACGCACTCAATTTCTAACAGGCTGTCAAGTGGCCGTAGCAGAACTTAACCGTACCCAGACCTTGCCAAGCCAACTTTGCAAAATGTTTTTGTTATTATTTTGCTGAGATAATCCAAATGCCCAGAGCACTCTTCCAGTGACTGACTAAATCTGATTTTTGTTCGTGACCAGCACGAATGCTGACCTTTGCCTTCTTGGCTGATCTTTGCATCTCTCAGAAAGTTCACGGAGAGGTCAGAGCAGGACCGACTTCCTCTGTGCAGGCGTGCAGGGACACCTTTCTGCCACTGAGCCAGGAAGGGGCTGGCCTTGCCCACTGGTAGCTCCAGGTTCATTTTTTTTTGGAATTCTGGACCCACCACCACCACCAAGAGCCTGGCAAGTGAAAGGGCACATCCTTTTTTATTTACCCAGCACCTCTGCTGCCCATACATTTCACTGGCAATCGCTCCGTATTAGCACAAAGTTCTGTTTCAGCTCTGATATGCCCTCAGTTTAAGGGACTGGTGCTGCACACAGTGATGAATTTTGTACGACTGTGACTATATACTACTACAAAAGAAACACCTAGACTGAAATTCCCTTAAATAGGCTCATATTAAAGAGAATGAATTCTTCCCTTAGGTTGCCCTGGCATAGGTGCATGAGAAAAATAAAAATGATTTCGGGTGCATTCTTCAGCTGATGCCTTTCACAGATAAGCTCAGTGCTGCTTGTCACTGCAAAAGAGGGCGATGAATCTCACGAGAGGTGCTGACACCATCGCAGTGCAGGCACCCACTTCCCCGTCAGAGTGCAGAAAGCAGAGCCCTGAGAGGGCTTTAAATCTCTGCTCAGAAACGGCGACTATTTACAAACAGCAAGAATAGCCCTGAAATGGTGAAAAATGCACTCAAGTCATATTTAGAATGATTGGATGTGGGGGATATAACAATACTTTTCAAGACTGTAAGCACTGCGTATATTCATATCTCATGCTATTTATCTTGCAGATATACAGTGCTGGAAGTTGCTGGCTGCAAGCTGGTGAGCTTGTAGCAGTGAGAAGGAAAGATCTCTCCGTTTGTCACTGGCCGTATATCACCGCAGCTGTGCCCTTTGATTACACAGAGGGCTCCTCCAGCCATTAATAATAGGAAACACTTTTTGTCTGGCGAATGCATCTCAGCGCCGTCCTCTAACACCTAGGCTTTTGTGAGGTAGGAAAGGTAAACTGAAGATGGAGCTTGTTCATTACACATTTACACTAGATGCGTAAAGAAGGATAACCTTTGTTTTCTCAGAAAGGAAAATATGCCATTCTTTTTCCTACGATCGCCACGACTGCTTCTCGCAGAAACAATCCAGCACTGCCAATTACAGCTTGCTGAGGAAGTGACACTAATGAATCATAATAATGCTGCCCCAGCATCACGGAGAGCGCCGTGACGCCAGCCTTGCAGATTAATTGCATCACATATAATAGCGCAGCCACATCTGCTGGCCAGGTGGATCAGTGGAAAAGATTTCCCCAGAAAAGGAAAGCTTAGAGGAAATCGATGTATAGGCTGAATGCTGCATTGCCAAAATTAGATCGCTATCTGGAATTGACATAAGTAATTGATATTAAGACTGGAAAAGCCTAAACTGGTGTAAATTGTTCAGTGCTAGAGAGAACTACAAAAGGCATTTCATGCTTGATCTGCAAAATGAATCAAAATTAATACAGTGTGTGTGTGGCATGCAGTTGCTCCTACCTCTTGCAGTACAGTGTGCCTGTGCTGCTCCAGAGACGTGTCTGCAGCCAGTTCGCTGGGGCTAGCCTACAGCAATCCTCTCCCACAGCATTTCTGAGACAACAGGAAGAAGCCAAAGTCCCTTTGTCCTAAGGCTGCTTTTAGCCATTTGCCAGAACCTTGCTTTAACCTTCTGAAATCTAAGTAGATTGCTCCTAAAGTAATGCCTCCTATTTATTTCCATGGAAACTACAACCAATACAAAGTGCGCAATAACACTGTTTGATAGAGCAAATTCTCAGCTACCAAACACTGTTTTTCAGCACAGTCACCATCATTAGCTGTGCATTTTTGCCAGCGATGAACAAGAGCTTGTGTGCCACGGTTGTAAAAATCTGTACCAGCAGAGTTGACCCGCTGCCTGTCTCCACTGCTGAAACGCACCACCCACAGCCTCACTGTGCTCACATCCACTGTTTGGTCTCCATTAACATTCCGCAAGTGACAATGACTGTCAATGGATGCCATTGTTTCCACATGGAGGAATTCAATGACACGCCTTCGCTTCACACGCACTTCCATGTCAGACCTCATTTAGTCAGACTGCCCCTCTGCTGCCATCTGCCACGCGGCAACAAAATGGATTGGAATACTGGTGGGAAGGTTCAACTTCTACTGCCATATCACCAACATCTGCCTCCGACATTGCGGGCCAACATAATAAAATAGGAGGCAGTACTTTTGGAGCAGCACTTGTCTAAAATGTAATTATGGGGAGTTTGGGGTAGCAAAAAAAAAAAAAAAAAAAAAAAAAAAAAAGAGAGAGAGAGAGAAAGAAAGAAAGAGAAAAAGAAAGAAAGAGACAAAAAAGAGAAACCATGCGCTTTTCTGAAATTAGTCTGGCCTTGCTGTATACTGCTTCAAGTCCTCTGCTGTCCTGTTGCCAGATGCAGCCATCTCTTCAGCAAGGTCACCACTAGATTTGCACTGGATGAAGGGATTCTGGTAAATGAGTTGTTTTGGAGGAATTCCAAACATCACACAAAAAAAGTATCATTCCTGTCCTACATCTGTCCCAAAGCAGTACCCTTTATTTATATTTTGGAAGAACCCACAGTTGCTTCATTGATGGCCTTGTGACTACGACATGTTCCTCTTAAATCTGCGCTGACAACTTATTTAGGTCTTGGAGTCAGAGTTTAATTTCCTCAAGTTGGATTTATTCCCTCAAGCTGTAAAGATGTGAAGAAGTGCATGCTTGTTGCTGACTCAAACACAGAGCTGAAAACCTCTGAGGTGGAGGCTACGGTTAGCATAGTGCTCCTCTTTTTGCAACCTCTGCTCCTCACTTCCCCAGTTGTGGACTTGGAAGTGGAGCTGATGGTGGCACAGAGCTGTGTGAGCACACTGCCTGGCATCCTGCTGCTGGCGGTGCATTGCCCAAAGCTGCAGCACAACCTGGACAGGGTACACCCTGACTTATGGGAAGGATGTAACGTGTCATAAAGGGTTTTATTTTTGTGTAGTGCTGCTCTCCTACAGATTTATAACTTAGCTGAAAAATGCCACCTATTTGTATGAATACCCACAGGAGAATTATTAATTAGATGCAATTGACTGAATTTCACCAAGAGAACATATCAGTCTGTACAAAGTATTTTTCTAAAACAGAAAAGTATACAAACTTACTTTTTGCTATTTTTACAATCTTCCTGCTCTAAATACAGTTATTATATTGGTCACTGAATTTAAATGATGAATTTTTTCTGCTTTTAAAGCCAAGAGAAAAAGATCACTAAATTTCTTATCAGGAGATAGTGATAGACTTCTCAAAAATGCACAGCATCTTGGAACTTTGGTTTCATACCACCATTTATATTCCTGAGAAATAGACACGTCTCACATTCTGTAGCAGTGTTTTGTGACATTTGGATTTACAATGTTCAAGTTTAAGTCTCCAGCCCTTTGCAGTCTGTCAAAAACAGCTTCTCTGTCCATTTATTTTCTTCTTCTGTGCTCAGTCTGAATATCTTTTGTAAATTTATACTTGACAACCCTCGTATTTCAGCAGCTGGCTTTGTTTCACAATCTACCTTGCTTGCTCTGTTGCATTAGCTGAAACAACAAATTTAATCCATGATGTCAATAGTAAATTATAGCAGAGAAGTAATATATGCCTGACATCACTAAGGTCAAGGCCACAGCGAAAATATTGCAAATAATAGATCCAAAGGGTCTTCTCATAGCTGCTCATTTAATGTTATGAGAATCAGATTAGTGCCGCATACTGCGTTACATTGGCCTTTTACTTACAGCCAGCATAAACCTCCAGCTACTGTAAAAGTGTTCCCACAGCATGAAAAGAGGTTCCAAAGAAGTTGGCTATGTCATTATATTTCATATTTTCTAACTGATAAATAATTAAAACAAGAATTACTTTACAGAAAGATTCATTTACAGCACACATTTTCCATTACTCTAACTCTTTGGAGGGGTTGGGGGAAACATTTATTGCATACCTTACCCAAACTACCTTGCCATTAAAGTATCTAAATTACCTCAGTGAATTCTAAGCACAGAAGTGGTTGATGAATTGCTTTTTGCATAAATGCACTTTCCCTTTGCTAGAACCTAATTTTGTGTATAAATACACACACACACACACAGAATGAAGCAGCTACTGAACTCTCTCAAGAAGAAAAATTGAAGCCTGGAATTTTCTCTGTGTAATGAAGTTTTTCTAAACGCTGCCTGTATTATAAGCATCCTTGGACTCTCTGAGGACAAGCCAAAAATGGGTTCTTCTACAATGGCAAAAGAGCAGTTAATGAATCATTTTCTCCTCTGTAGAAGAGCTCACTCCTGTTAATTTGTTCATTTTACAGCCAGAGTTTTTTTAATATCAAAATTTGTTTTCAGTTTAAAAGCCCATTTAGTGCCAAAGAGGAAAAAAAACTCATGCCAAGTGAACCGTAAGTAAGTTCAATGTATGGAAGAATATGGAGATTTCCATACCTTCAAGCTCTATTATTTATTTTATATGGCATAAAGAGCATCAACAACTAAGGACTTTCAATCTGCAGTTCATCCCTTTATCCTGACTCTACTTTCAAACCTTTACAAGGTGGGCAGAGTGTACCGGAGTATGGCTAGAGCACCTGGCTTGCCACATGCCCTGTCTGTTGGTATGCCATTCGATAGCTTCTCTGCTCATAAGAGTGGGTAAGCTTCCATTCCTGGTGTTGCTAGCAATGAGTGACAGACCAGATCATAATCCTTTCTTGAGGTTGTTTGGCAAGCTTGAGTGAGGCTTGTTGACAGCAGGGAACTGCTGGAACTTGTGCTTTTAACCTCTAAGCTGGACTTTTTGGGAGGGCAGTTTTCATTACTGGTAATCTGGTGATCAACTGCCAGGAAGGTATTGCTTTAAGGATGTAAATATTAAGAAGAGCCCCAAACACCAAAGTTCCTGTGATATTCTCTTACATGCAAACAAAAACTAGAAAAAGGAATCAGTTGCTCTTGGAACCAATCAGCAGTCTCAGTATAGGCTGCTTTGATGACTATTTAATCTCGCCCATAAAAGTAGTTTAAATAATGTTGTTATGTGCCAGTGCTCTTAGCACTTGCTTTGGTGTATGATGTATGGCCAGTGTCTGCTCCAGGAATCAACAAATGTGCATTATTCCATTAGCAATTTTCTGTTTTCTACAAAGCTTTACAATTTATTAGTGTTATTTATGTTAATGTACTACTGCCTTATTTTACATATTTATATCTTCTTTCCTCTGCCATGAAAAGCAATGAAAAGTTTAAGTACTGCATCTCAGTTCAGCTCACATGACATTTACAAATGCTTTTTCTAAAAACAATGTCATAAGAGTCCTTTCCAAGCCTAGAACTGCTGTTTTAACTTCTGCAAAACTCTTACTGACATCAAAACAAGACTGAGGATTTTCGAGTCCTCAGCACCTTCTTCCCTGCTGTTATTCAGAGAGGATGAGACGCTCCAGCTGCATGAGTGGAGATGACCTTTTTATCCCAGTAAAATCTGGGAAAAGCGTAGGAAGAGAAAAGATTTCTCTCCTTGAAGATGTGGATAAGAAGGTTTCAGTAGGAGGGAGAACTCATAGGGAGCAATGTGATAGTCCTGGAGTCTTTCTAAGTACTCTAAGAAGTTTATTCAACAAAGAGGAAGCTGAGGTCACTGGTTGTCCAGCAATTCACCCATGTTATGGAACAAGGGATACAACAATTTAGACAAAAATTGTTTACTTCTGGCAGACTGCTTTGCCTTGAGTTCCCTGGTACGTGATCTTCAAGGCCTGTAACAATCCTGTACATTGTCAACATCATGGCTGCATGATAGATTTCCTAAAAATGTCTTTTCAAGGCAGCTCCACTACATGCACCATCTTCGCTCTGCCTGTGTACGTAACAAGTTTACCCCAGTGATGTCACTCTGGGCTGATGCAAATAAAGGCACCATGTCAGTGTGACTTTTTCATATTTAGGTGCTGCCTGCATTGGGTCAATACTAGTTTAATCTCCGCCCAGCTCAAACTATTAGTACCTGATCAGTGTTATGTTTCTAGATATTTTATTGCTGAATTTTCAGACATTTTCAGTTGCACACCTGATCTTGTAGGTGGATATGTCCCTGAAAACAGTGACAGAGTAAGAAGGAATATATTTTATTAAAAATGTAAATATACTCAAACATAAATCTGCTTTATCTATAGAAGAGTTTCAAATGCCTTTGATTAGCCATAAACCACATCTGATTTTCCCTTTTCTGTCCCCAAAACGCAACTCAGCTTAAGCCACTATGGTTCCTAAATCACCATGTAAAACAGTGAAAAAGCATGCCATGCACTTGATAGCCCATTTTTAACTGGGAAACTGCATCAGCACTGGCAGCTTGAATTGCACAAGTCATGTAACAGATATGAGAAAGTAATGAGTTTCAAGATGAGTAATGAAGGACACCTCCAGAGATAGTGACTCAATCACCTCACTGGGCAGTCTGTTCCAATGCCTGGCCGCTCATTCTGAGAAGAAATTCTTCCTAATATCCAACCTTCTTTACTCTGCTTGACATTTCTGAAAATATTCCTCAGATAGAGAGAAATCTTGCATTTCCAAGATCATTTCCAAGGCACTAGACTATATAGCACTCAGTTGATACTTAATATTATTTATAGAAGGGTAAATTTCTATCAATCAAAACATTTAGTAGAACTAGTGTGCAAATAATGTGTAAGTTTTAGTTAACATCAGTTGTCAGTTTTCCTTTTTACCAAATGCTTTGAAAGGAGGAACTTCACCCCCAGAATAACAGCTCAAAATCATTGCAACGTGATCCAGTGCCTGATTTAATTGTTGGCTACCCTGCCTACGGCAAAGCGATGGAACTAGATGATCTCTGAGGTCCCTTCCAACCCAAGGCATTCCATGATTCTATGATCTTATGCTATCTAACAGTGAAAAAATTACCTGAAGCTGAACTAGCTGTGTTCAGCTTCATCCCCTCCTTTTCCCTTCCTGGTGCAACCTTTCCATCTCTGTTTCTCCAGAGGTGCCTCAGGAGCTTTGCTTGCCTGACTTGAGAAGTCAGTCTTCCTACCACCAGTCACTCTCCCAAGTAGCGAGGACCACAGAGCTGAATTTTTTCCTCATGTCACTGTCCTAGCCAGAGGATTTACTCCAAAGATACATGGCAGTGAGAGAAGACACAGGAGCAGTGGATGAATTTTTGACTGGGAAAGCAGTGTGCCCAAGTATAAGACTTTCCAGAAGAGATTGTATTGGGATCCAGAATGTCAATGGTTTCTCTATTCACAAGCAAGCTAGTTACTATACTTATGATTCTTGTCACAGTGCTAGAATATACACAACTGCCCCAATCACACACACTGCAACCTTGCTCCTAGAACTTCCAGTCTCTAAATGGCAATATTTCCGTATTAAAAACATAAATACATCCTTCTATAAAAGGGAAAGAAAATACAAGTGTTGTTTTCTGCAGAAAACCCAGATGATTTGAAAATAAATATAGGGAGAATATATATCAACCAAGAGCAAACTCTGTTTCTCTTCAAACCTGTAAAACTCCAAAAAACAAATAGTCTCAAAATGTGCTCTCTGTCTCTGGTCTTCCAGCAACAAGCTCACTCAGAGCTCAGAGCACTCGCAGAAATGAATTACAAGTCAGTTCAGGGGAAAAAGTAAAAAACTGGGTCATTTTTGTCTTGTTTGCAGAACTATATATCTTGCTAAGGCTTGAAAAACACTGCTTTGGATTTCCCATTTAAATTGCTCGCATAGCAGGTAACTTCTTTGGGGACATTAAGAAACAAATTAAAATGCTGTTTATGACCATTGGAAGACTGTGAAAGCATATACTAATTCTCACAAACGTTATTCTTAGAGATGTAACCAGGTATTGCTGTCATAAATTACCATTTGCACTGAAGCAGCCCTAGGTCTGTATCTCTGGAGGAGGAGACTCAGGAGAGCCTGCTGTGCCCAGTCCTCCTTCAGGTGAGCCCCAGATGTGCTTGGGTTCCCCCAGCTTCTCCTTTGCCCTCACATTCTCTCAGAGGGGAAGCTGAGGGGAACAGATCTGACGGAGTCCTGGGTACCCCAAAGCTGCATTAATGCTTTACTGTTTTATTTACTGTTTCAGAGATGACTAGATATCTTCCCACCACAGTGTGCAAGAGTGCAGGACAAGGAATAGACATAATGAACTTCACAAAAAAGTCTGTTCCTTCAGGGAACTCAATGTATTTTTTGAACTACCTTAGAACTTCAGAAGCTAGCAAAGCCAGATGAAGATTCAGACACTTTCCTAGGCAACTTTATTTATGTAACAGATAGATAACACACCGTGTTCTGACAATGATACTATTTGGTAGCATTTACCTAGGCAAAGTGAAGTTTAAATTGTAACATGCATACCCAAACGCTGAAAGGTTTGCTCTCACTCAGGTTTAAAAAGGCAGGTTCTGATGGCTGGGAACTTTCTGATTAGATGTTTAGTTCATGCTTCTTTGTCACAATGAGACATTTTCAAGGGAAAGTTTCAACCACTCCTTTGTGCTGAAAGGCTTCTTAGCTCCATTTTGTTAAACCTAAAGATAAAAGGGGACAGGCAGACAGCACAGCCCTGCAGAAGGGTCTCACATTTGAACCAAGTGAGACCTGAATGGATGCCTCTGCTGTCCTCCAGCCACTTAGAAGGGTCACAGCACGACCTTCAGAATTCCAGTCAGACCTTGATCCATACATTCACTGGTTTTTTCCCTTTGCTCTTTTTGCTACGGCTTCTCTCCCTTTTTCACTCACACTTTACAAAGGTTTATCCTTTTTATTTATCTCTTTTTTTTTTTTTTTTTTTTCCTTCTGTTGCTGACTTGACCTTATTCCAGCATAGAAGAGCCAACTGTTACAAACTTTGTAAAGTCTGTTGGCCCAAAGCGAGGTTTCTTGCTCAGCTCCAAGAGCTGTTCCCTTCATCTCTGCAGTGGGATCTTCCGATCGGGCTTCCAGCCTGCAGGAATAAGCTCCTACATGTTCCAGCCTGCACTGCCGAGATGACCATCAGCTTCCTTCACCCGAACTCCCAAAAACAAAGCAACCTCCCAAGCTCATTTAAACTTGCAATGTATCTTTGCAACTGCTAGAAGCAGATCTGTGCCCTGCTGTCCCTGCCCAAGGTCAGGGCATTTAGAGCTGTTTATGATCCACTTGCAGAACACTACAAAAATTCAAGTTTGTACTTACAGTGTGTACAGGATTTTCTGCAAAAAGCCTGTAAAGAGATCTTACATTTTGTTCAGCTTGGCATTTGTGTCTGCTCTGCTGGCAGAGAGCTCTAATTGTCAGGGACACAATAGGCTGTGCTCTTATCTGTGATTAATAGACATGATCTTTCCAGAATGATAAATGCAGGTAAGGAAAGTCTCTGTGACTATATCTATGCTACATCATAGATTATCAAAAACTCTACAATGTGGACATGATAATAAGCATCTGTGATGTCTTATAAGTGCTGGCTAAGAGTTCCTAATGCCTGGAGTTTGATTTTTATGAGGCTTTGTGTGGGAACATCATCCACAACAATGAAATTCAGTATTTCAGTTTCTTAGCTGTTGCTCAGCTCTCTAATCTGGTAATTTCCCCTACATTCCTCTTAGAGACTGCCTTCAAGCAAAAAGAACCCACCCCATGCACAGCAGGACAGCCAGGAGCTGTGGGAATTGGGGTAAGTGTGCCCTGTCCCTACTGTGGCCCCTTCTGGAATGATGCATTTGGAACAACGTATATCTATTTCTTTTTCAGACAGCAATGTTTCAGGTGGCTGAGGTCCTCTGAAAGTTGCTGCAGCAATGGATGAACTGCCAACATTAATATCTTGTGCCACCCAATCACAAAGGGAGAAGTGGTGGTCGCAACTGACAACCAGCATGATTAAAAACACCCATTAAAGAGATTAAGAATCTGCAAATGCCACGGTACGTAAGATGCAGAGCACCACACTACTATGCAGATGGCAACATCTGCAGAGATGTGACATTCAGAAATGTGCAACAAGTTTCTCAGATGCTCCTGCAGCCTGAGACACAGGCCACACATTGAGAGCAGATGGCTCCACTATGCTTCATCATACACAGAAATATTGATTTGCTGTCATGCCATGGTGTAGATTTTTGTGGATAGCAGGTTAATGGCACTTGGCAGTAACCACTGCACAGCCTTTTTTCTGTTTTTTGGTGACATGGATAATTTCTCCTTAGAGATACACAGTGTGGTACTGAGACTCTCTCCTTGGTACATCCTCATACCATCTTGGTAGGTTGGGAGCTTTGTGAGTGGAGGAAGGGAGCAGCTTGGCCCTTCTCTACTTGCGTGGGAGCCAAGGACCAGGCAGGAGGTTTTGGCTGACACACAGCTGTCTGAGGCAAGCTTTGTGAGGAGGAAGTTGTCAACACTTGAATGCTAGAAGCATAATTTTCAGCATATACATTCCATACCACTCAGAATAAGAATGAAGCATGGTAGAAAAACAACTAAAATCAACATGAGAATCATACCTGCTTTCTTTTTAATTTTGAGTTTGAGCTAAACTTAGAGACAGAGCAGTAATGGCCAGAAGAGCCTTCCAGTAAAGGCAGGCCCGAGTCCTACACCTCTTCGTCTTAGGGAACTCTATCCCTAAAACTACAATTTGGATTGGATATATGTTTTCTATTTTTTTTTCTTTTTTTTTTTTTCCCCACAATGAAGGCAGTGAGGCATTGGAACAGGTTGCCCAGAGAGGTGGTGGATGTCCTCTCCATGGTGACATTCAAGGTCAGGCTGGACAGGGCTCTGAGCAACCTGATGGAGCTGTAGGTGGCCCTGTTCGTTTTAGGGGAGTTGGACTGGATGGCCTCTAAGAATCCCTTCCAATTCAAACAATTCTACAATTCTATGATTCTAAAAAGGTGTGCTAAGGGTTCTCTGAAAAAAATGTTTGAGTCCATGACTGGCTATATCCACTTAATAAGTCATGTCTCTTAATTAAGACCTTTTATTACACCGGGATTTATAATCCATCTAATGGCTAGATCTTCCCCAAGATTAATTAGTTGCTACAGATATCTACTCCTATTTCTGTACATAAAAAATCTTAATCTTGTAATGGATACCAACAAAATACCGGGAAAGGCATCTTCTAAGTACTGGTGGTAATGACCAAGATAGTAATAACAAAAAACATCCAATAAACACATTTATTCCTATAAAGTGGATCAGTTATAGAATCTTGAGTACAAATTTAAGATGTACAAACAATTTTATTAAAGTAAATAAATTGTCCTTTTATAAAAAAAATAGAAGATATAAGGAAAAGATGAACTATCAGCAAATTGAGAATTTGGCAGGCAGAAGTACTGTCAAAGAATCAATAGGAGAGAGTAGTCAAAAGTATGAAAGAAACTGTAAGACAGCTGCAAAAACTGCCCACTCTGCAGCCATGTGGGCATTACCAAATGACATACACATGGAACACAAAAATAATTACTTTTTTTTACTCTTTTACCAGCTTAAGGACATTTTAATAAGTCTGACTACTGCTGAAGATGTTTCAGAAGATGCTTTAGACCAGTCACCTAAGTACACAAAGTTAAGCATGTATTTAAGGGACTTGCTGCCTTGGGATTTTAATTATTACGGACAATTTCCATGTGCGTGTTTGTTTTAACATTGTCTCCTGCTGGAGAACAGCTGTCTGCAAATGGGTTGGCAAGGTAAACAGAAACAGGCCTGCGATGCTTAGTGACTCAGACAAGTCTTACAATCAGCACAAATTTGTTGCCAACCTGACAAGCATAAAATGTCTTGGAAGGAGCCACATTTCATCGCAGTTATGTCTTGCAGACTGTTACAGGCCAGCAGCAAGATATTCAGGGCACAGTACTACAATTGCTGTTGCATGTCAAGGAAAGAATTGGGTCCTTACCAAATAATCCTTCTTTTGAAGTCTGTTGGTGAATTTGGTATTTGTGAATTAATCAATGTTGTGTTAATCTGCAGTGCAATGCTGGCAGAATTGGCTGGTGCTGTTTCAGTAAACCTTGACAGCTTATTATTTTTGAGTTAATTGCAATTTGCCCAAGTCCAAAAGTGATCCAAGTGATTAGCAGGCTGCTATTGAAAGACAAAAAAAACCCCAAAACAACACAAACTTGCCGTAAATAACAGGACAGAGAGAAGAAGAGGTACAGAAGGGGATAAAAAATAGACGTACTACAGAAAAGTCGTCTGTAATACTGAGCAAGAGACTACAAACTGGCAAAGGAAAGCAAATACCTAACGACAGTGCCAAGGTTTTGAGCCTGATAGATAAGAGAGTTGAAATGACTCAGAAGACAGACAGGATGTGATGGAGAAAATTAAGAAGCAAAATAAAATACTTTTGTTTGGAGAAAGACAGCCTAATGCAGCCGTCTAGAACAGACAGCAGAAAAGGTGGTAGAAGTGCTGCAGAAGACAGAGGCGAAGAGTAGGCTCTGGGGAAAAAAAGAAAAAAGGTAAAACGGGTCTCCAAGAACTTCAAATTCCCCATACCTGCCTGCTCATGAAACAGTACGTGAGCAAGCAGCTTCTTCCTCCGTAAGTATGAGCAAAGTATGAGCAATGGCAACTTGGCTGCAAATTGCCTATGTCAGATCCTTCAGCAGAAGAAAATGAAATAAGAATCAAAATTAAAATACCAGCCTTTGAGCAGCAGCCAGGCATAACTGTGCTACACATGGAGGCATAGCCCACATCAGATAACCAATCTGTCTGAGATACTGATGGCACGTCAGGAATTGCTGCATTTTGTGAAGTGGCAAAGCAAGATCAAGAGAACTTATTAACAATGGCACGGGCTGCCTGGTGGTTGTACCTGGGAAGCACTGTCCTCACAGCCTCCCTTTCACAAACAGCTCAACACCTCCATCTAATTCCGGTTTCAGGAATCATAAACTTGCAATGAACTGAGCTACGTGGCTGGCAGGGTTGGAATATGACACAGAAAATTCTCAGATTGTATTCAAAGAGCAGAAATAGTGTTTTGGGCCACCAGGGTTCACAGTAATTATATAAAACGTAATTATGCTTTTTGCTCCTACAATCCAGAGACTTAATAATTCTTAGCACATTGCTGGACTAATCAATAAATAACCAATATTTTTCTTACTTTGTTAGTTTTCAGATTCATTAATTTGTCCCAGATTCCCTATATTTTTTACCAGCAAACACCAGATAAAAATTTTGGTATTTAATCAGCAAGAAGAGAGTGCCATTTCTGGAAGCTGCCATACCTGACTGCAGTGGACTTACAGAGAAGAAAATTTGAGTTTCACTGCTGACTGCCATGTAAAGGCAAGGTCATACTCTGTCTCAGTTTATCATTCTGCAGACTGGTTTCTCATAGCACGTTCATGGAGATCTTAAAGTCAATAGGCTAAAAAGGATGATGAAAGTATTAATTTACTTCCCTTCGCCCCCCTTTTGTATTTTTGGAGCAGTGCATGACTTTGCAGGCATCCTAGCATGACTGTGCACTTGCAGACCTGTCGATGACCAAAGGAGCATGCTGTGCCACTACCAATTATGTTGCCACAGCTCCTGAATGGTACCATTTTGTTGTTAGAGTGAACAAAGGATGCCTACAAGAGAATGAAATGTAAGGTGCTGAGAGAGGAAAATTTTCTGCAGCATGCTGGGGCAGTGTGGGCAGGGAGGTTAACATGACAGATCGTGATGAATGATGTTACATGTAGAGAGGCTGGGCCAGATGTGTGCATGCAGTGAACTGCTGTCCTCAATGAGCTGGGCAACTTAATAGGAATGAGTAAAGAAGAGCTCCTTTCTGTGATGGGATTTCATCCCCCTCTCTGAATTGTCAGGACCTCTCATTTCAAAATGTTACTCCTGGATCAGGGTGGCCATGGGCTACAGTGCATTAACCCAATTTGATGGGATAGTGCAACAAAGGAACAACTTCATCACAGGGCCGGAGTGATGCAGACTCACTACAAATGGAACACTCAGAGGAAATAATCTCTACCTCAATTCTCAGAAACTATCACAAGCAAATCTGACTCCAGCTACACACTGCAAACACTGAAATCAATACTAGATATTCAGAGATGCTGCACAATTAGAAATGTATTGACCCATTAGGATGAAATGTAAAGGCAAAAAAAGAGAACAAGAAGAGCAGAATATTTAGGAAAGGTGTTTACAGAAAAAAATAAAACAAACCCACAATGTTTTATTTCATTTCGGGGATTAAAAGATACATATTTGTTTATGTAAATTTCTGGATAAATAGAATACTTGGTGGAAACATTTTGCCCAACTCTGGTAGCAATGCTGTATCACTGAAGTCTTTCATAAAGAGGTAAAATTTAGTTCCAGAACACAGCTAACATCACACACTGCTGAATATTTGGATATATATTACTGACAGATATGTAAAGAGGATTTAGGTTAAAGTGGTAATCGGGTAGAATTTCCCCGTGATCACACTATTTCTAACAACAGTCATCCAGAAAAGAACTTAAGGAAACTACTGAAGTTTCCTCCTGGTCCTTTCCATTGCAGTATCCCCTCTTTGCTAATGAAATGCAGATAATCATCAATAGTAAGGTCTGTTTTCTATGGCTTTGCACCAAAATCTCCCATGTAAGTATTCTACTATGGCTGACAAAATTTTCAACAAATTACCAATAAAATCAATTAATATAAAGTCACTTCATGTGATGTTCCATTGGTCACCAGAGGCAATTAGAGCCCACCTAAACCTATTCTTTATTTCAACATATTACAGAGAGATGTCCTTTCAGTGGATATTTGATGAGGAGAGTGATGTTTTCTGAGGCCTTTTTAAGACAGTCAAAAGTTAACTGGTCCCACTTTACTGACCTGTATCAGGTAATCTATCTAAACACTGTAATGTAGTCATATATAAAATGGCAATTCCTTCACTGCTCAAACAATCACAGAATCACAGAATTGTAGGGGTTGAAAGGGACCTCTAGAGATCATTGAGACCAACCCCCCTGCCAAAGCAGGCAATTATGTAGCAATTACCTTTATTTGCAATTATTTCAACATGCCAGAGATGTCAGTCAGATGACCAGTGCTTAAAACTGTATCACAATTCCCTTTTCCAGCTAATTGTATTCCAGAAAGCTTTAATTTTGTTGTACCTAGGTGTAATCATAAAAGGAAATATCTCTTTAACACTGAATGAAAATGGTTTGGATGTATTAAAGTCATATAAAAGAACAAAAGTAAAATGCAAACTATTATCAGGAGGGGATTTTAACACAAAATATTCATAAGCAGCTTTCTGTTCTAATATTTTTATGTGGGCATACAAGTGTCAGCAATTCTATTTTCTTTCTCTTCTCTGGGTCATTGGGCAGAATAGCAGATGAGATTTGTAGCTCTTACTCGTCTACTACACAGTTTCTTGCAGATTTGCCTTTGATTTCCAATCTATTGTCTCATACAATACGTTAGAATCCATACAAGAAATGGGAAAAGTGGGCCAACAGTAGAATAAAGAGTCAAAGTAGTTTCAGTGCTAAACTAAAACTTACTATTTAACCTACAACACATGCCAAGGCACGTACTGATATCTACATCAGCCCTTTGAAGGAAACTAGCAGCCACACACAGCCTCTCTGTGCTCAGTGGAGCTTGTAGAACTAAGTGCAGGACCAGGGCTTCATCATCTCCTGGGTCTGCTCACACTTCACAATATCATTCCTACAGCAACCAATTGAAGAACCTGCTTAATGTCAAGAAAGCAGAACATGGCCTTTGGCAGATAATCTTGCCCTTTTCCAGGCCGTAAGTTGTGATCTAAAACGCACACTGAAACACAGTAAATTGTAGTTATGGAGTCAATATCATTTACAGGGTCTGATCACAGTACGTTGGAGAACGCAGTACTGGGTATTCACAGACTGCACCAACTGCAGGGTCTATTTTGTGCCAGCATCTATTGGTATTTTCAGGGGAAATTTGTGTGAGTGCTCAGAACAAGCAGCTCAGAAGGGCATCTGCAGTCCTGGGGCTTGATGCTCACAGCTGAGAAAGTTGAAACTCAATCAAAATGGTGTTTTCTTATGCTAGATGGCAAAACTAGCCATGCAGATCACCAAAGGCTGTACTGGCTTTCCTCAAAGAGGTTAGAAAATTGCAGTTCCCAGCTTACTAGCAAGGTCTGAGGAATCAATTCACTGAAGCTGAGGAAACAGACCTTCTATTCCTGTACTGTACGGGGGAAACAGCCACATGATAGCAATGGGAATAAATTAAAATAAACAAGATTCTGTTAGATTTCAAAATCATAGAATCATAGAATATTTCGAGTTGGAAGCGACCTGCAAGGATCATCAATTCTAACTCCTAGCTCCACGCAGGACCACTCAAAATTCAAACCACATCTCTGACACTGTTGTCCAAATGCTTCTTGAACTCCAGAGGCTTAGGGTCATGACGATGTTGCTGATGTATGGATAATGATGAAAAGTTATGGTAGTACTTCAGAAGCTCTCAGAGAACCATGTGACATCCAGTATCACCATCCGTAGTAATACAGAACTATATAAAAACAAAATTTTTAAACACCTAACTATGTTGGCCCCTTGGCCTTTGATAAATATTGTGTAAGTGGTTTTGATCCCAAAAGTAAGCAATGAATGTTTTATTCCCATCAAGAAGATTCTGTTTTCCCCTATTGGCTTAAGTAATCATAAGAAGAAAAGAAATGACCTACACAACCATTGTCCAATTAAATATGTGGACTGATGCTTTTAACTGATATATATATATTTTTTTCTGCCTTCCTTTCTGCATTTGGAAATCATAGAAAAGAAAGAGCGGCTATACAACTTCAAAGCACTTTCTAGCACTGGATGTCATTAGAGATATTTCAGCTGTTCTTTCTAATCTAACAGCTCTGGCTTTCACATGGTGGTTATGCTGAAGAACGGCAAGTGGAAAATGGATGACACTTTGCTCACACAGTTAAACTTCAGTGTAAGTGCCTACCTGAAGGGACATACCTTCCAGTCCGGGTTCAGAATTCTGCCAGCTCTGCTCACACTGCAGTGATGAGAGCTTTGAGGCAAACAGATGGTATCCCTCATTAATGGACTGAAGGTGTCCATTTAGCAGGGAAGGAATGTGTGCTGGTGGTGCTGCTGAAGAGCCCCAGATGGGGAGAAGTACAGGATGGCAGAGAGGCTCCAGTTCCCATGTTTCAGGAGGAGATAAAGAGCCTCATCTGCTGTAGGCATAGTGATACAAGAAGAGGAGACTTTGCTGTCCAGAAAGACCAGGATTTTGTATTTTCAACTTCTTTTCTGCCTTAGATTGTCAGGAAGTCTGATGTGACTGGCAGTATGGTCCGTATAAGAAAACTCACTTCTCAGACAAAACTCTCTGCTGGCAAAATATTGCAGTTACTACTAGCATAAAACAAACAAACAATAACAAAAGAAACTAATGCTCTTGCTCCAAACAGATCTGTGCTTCTGAGGGCAGAAGACCAATCTGTGCTGTCACCATTGTGCATACTAGGACCAGGACAAGGCAGGTTTCTGTCCTGCAGAATCTCATTCACACAAACCTACAGGTGGCCCAACTCTTTTGCTACTGGCTGTCAGACATCTTCCCATAGCATTCCACATCATTCTCTGTTGCTTTATTATAATGTGGGCATAAACAGGCTATGCAGTTAAATACAAGCAGTAGATTCATCCATGTTCCTTGTGCTTATGGTTTACCCTATAAACTCCGGGGGTACTACAGAGATGTTCTGATTCAGCTCTGTGCACACTGCAGCTCCAGGGAACAGAGGGACAGGAATGAGATGCCTTGGCACTAAACCATGATGTTCCCTTTCCAATGGCAAGGAGTAAGACTTGAGAAGTTTGCATTTCCTCTACAGTGGACTGGCTCCACCAGCAGGACAAGCAGTTCAGCCAGTTATTTGTACTGGCATGGCTTGCCATTTAAGAGTTAACACTGCCTTGCACTGAATGCATTGTTATCAGGCCTCTAAGGTACACATCTGATGGGCACAGTTCACACTTCTCAGAACAATTATTTTGAGCTTCCTGCAAGCTCCTTAGTTTACTCAGGCTTCGTATTTGCAGGGTTATTTTTGCACCTACAAAGGCTGCAAGCTCAAGGCCAAGCTCTGACCAGGAAGAGCTGGTGCAGGGCCATGGTACTCAGTGCGGCTGCGGTGGGGCTAGGGAGAAAACCTTGCTGCCCATCGGGGCCTCAGCCAGCCTCTGCTGCAACCAGGAGCTGCCCAGCACACTAACGCCTTGCTCTTTCAGGCCAGTAGTGAAGCACTTCTGCCAGTTTGAAAGCCATATTTTTACTTATGCAGCTCTTCATTATGAAAATCTCCAACTTCTTTTCTCCTTCCATAGTCAGGGCTCCTTTTTTCATAGCACTGGGCTCCTTTTCCACTTTGGCTCCATGACCCAGGCATTAATATACCATCAAAACAACGCCTTGGGTGTCTGCAGGCAGGGATTGCAAACAAGAGTCACACTGCAGCTGATAACATTTTATTGCGTTTGGGCAAACACAAGGCACAAAGTATGGTGAAGCACAGGCTGAAGGGAAGGCGGGAAGCTGTACTTCAAAGCCAGGAAATAAGGACATTCTTTCCCAACAGCAGGTTATGAGGATGGAAAATTACCTACAACCAGGAAAATGTGAAGCTAGCATTTTCAGGATTATGTTTGTTCCTGCTCAATGGGCTGTATCTGGTAAATATTAAAACAGTCCTAAGCAATGCTTCTGTAGTTAAAGATAGGTCAGATTTTTTTCATTGTAAACACAAATTTCAAAGCGTATAATTCAGTTGTATAAATCCACACCAGTCTAAAGCTTGCGATCAAACTGCCGTGTCGGCTGCAGTTTCTCCTCCCCTGCACAGGTCTGTGCAAAGCAGCCAACTTGGTTTTAGTTAAAGAACCAGGAGTAAAAAGAAACGTATTTGGTCTTGGTTAAAATGTTGCCTTCCCTTTGAAGAGGAAGAGAAGGATTTGAAACAAAGATGGGAATTTCAGGACAAGTTCTTTCTCTAAGGATATCTACTATTTGCTGTGGATGTAGATCAACTCACTTTCATAACTGTTTCCAGTGAGGAGTTCTGACAGCATCTGGCACTGTCAGTGGGATATTACTGGAATACTCACAGTGAAGGATTTACTCCAGTGAGCATACTAAGTCCCAGAGATGCTAGTGTGGCTTTCCACTTTAAGATAGGCACAGTGCTGAACGGTAGCAACAGATCTTGTCTACACATGGAATTATTCTTTCAAAATCATGTCTGGATCCTCCCTATTCCAGAGAAAAAGTGTGTTTGATGCTATGCTTAAGTCATTTTCACTGTAAATTAAAATAACTGAAAGGAAGAAGGTTTATTCTAGTGTAAGCGAGCCCATATACAGAGTTCTTCAATTATCTTTCACATTATAAAGTCACCTCCCACCACAATCTAAATCTGAACTGCAGATAATGCTGTATTTATAAAGAACATGTTCTCAGGGGATGAGAAATATTGCTCAAAACACCATCCAAATGTTGAAAATGTAATATTTACACTGGATAGATGCCATTCTTGTCTGGCAGGCTAACAGATCAGAAAAAAACTATCTGTGAAATGATGTCTGTGGGAGTGTCTGGGAGACCAGCAGTTTCTCCCCTCCGTTTTTTAGGAGGATGTTACATCCTGGTGTTATGGTTTAAATCAGATTTTAAGAAACCCATTATGATGCAACTGTTTAAAATATCAAGGAGAAGCCCAACCAATACCGTTAAATGTACAAGGGTGAGGGCTGCAAATTATTACTGCCTCTCCTGCTTAACTAACTGCCTCTTATATTAATGCATCCTGGACATATAATTGCACATCTCCATGGTCCTAAAAAGTGTCATGATATGTAAACAGCCACTTTTGCCTTTGAATGTCTTGCCATGCTCTCACACGGTCCAGATCAGATCTGGTGGTCTTACATACAGCAATGCAAATTTGTTGATTTGAAGTTAAGATTTCAGTCGAACTATAGTGTAGTTGAGAGGGAATCAAAACGCTCTAAAGCTATTAGTCTATTTTATACTCAGCATTGCCATTTATATTACCTGGAGAAATAAACAGATAACAACCCATGCAAATCATTTGTAGAGGAGCTAATTCTATTTCTTCTAAAAGCCAATATTAAATCTCTCCCATATGGTTAATACCAAATATTACTATGCAGTCAATGAAAACGTGACTCCAGTGAAAGCAATGAGTTTTCTGACCATCTTCGGGAGAGCCAAGATTTCTCCCATTATCTATTTCTGTAGCACAGGGCCCAGCTGTATTACAGTAAAAATAATAAAAATAAAAAAATCTGACAACAAAAGCCTGAAGCCATTAATCAACTCAGAGAGATCTGGTTAATGTATTGCAAGATGGGCCCCTGTCGGGCGGTGCGTGCCTTTAAATTCTGCAAGCACTTAAAGTACCCCGCAGAAGTGACACATGTGCAGCCCCAGTTGCTGAGCCCAGCCAGCACCCAGCCGGCCTGCTGCAAGCACTGCTGGAGCTGCAATTTCCTCCTCACCGTGGGGCCCTCCTGGCTGGCAGTGGCACTTTGCTCGTGGGGCTGCTGGGTGAGCTGGGGGTGCAGCTCCCACTGCGCGACATTGAAAGGAGCGCAGCATCGGGCACTTGGCCATCGAGCCCACTTAAACACAACACAGAGCTGCCTGTCTTGTTTTTCTGTTGGAGCGTTACGTCGTGTGAAGCTAATAGAAAAATTCAGCTGCCAAAGTAATGTCACGCAGAGCGCAGAGCCACCATACAGTAGAAGACCCAATTTAGAAATATAGATGCTTTTCTTGCCCAGATCCTGCACACACAAGCATGTAATCTGACTCATGTCTGTGATGCTACAAAACAAGTGGGCTCAGACACAGGGATACTGCACATGTACACGGTCAGTAGGGGAGCAGCACGAATAGGAGGGCTGGGTGCTTACAGAGCAGATCTAAGCATAAGCTGGTGTGGCTCTGCACACCACAGCATAAAGAGGGAGTTCTTAGGAGTGTTCCCAAAAGCCAAAATCCTGAGGAGCCATTCGGCAACGCAAAGTGCCTCCCCACCCCTCCGTTTCATTTAAAACCTTCAAAGTGATGCAGGCATTCACACCCCTCAGCCACATGTATGTGGGACTGCAATGCTTTGGCGGCTTTTTAATTCAGAGAAGTTCAAAGCTTTGATCACATTGCTGCTACACTCTCTGCTTGCATTTCTGCAGTCTTTACATTATATCTGGTGACAGAAGACTGAAAATTTCATTATTTAGGTCTCATTGTAAACTTGTGCATTTTCAGAGATGGTTTAGGGCTCAGATTTTTCAAAACGCACTAACAATGGGATGCAGTACTTTTCTGCAGCTAAAAAAGTGCTATTTTCTCTGATCTTTACTGGTTGGAGCCACTACTGTGAGATTATTGAAGCCTTATAGAAAAATCTGAGATGGAAGGAAGGCAAAGTGTTTTTTCTTGCTATTTATTCAAATGTATTTTATTTCTATTATTTGTCAGTAATGATTTTATATGAATTACACAATAATATCCTCATTTTTTAAATCAGAGCTGGTGAACGCAAGCGCATGTAAACCACTACAACTTTTGAATCTGCGGGATAAATATATGTTCTATGGCTGTATGGTCTGCATATGCACACAGGTCCAGCCAAGTCTGTACACAAACAGAATCACCTATTTTTAGAAACCGCACTTAATTTAAGACACTTGAACTAAAGCAAGCCCTGCTTAGTGCTATACATTCAACTTCCCATTCGTTCACGTGACTCAAAATAGAGCACAACGCTGCTGATGCTTTCTGTTTTTTAACCCTAGCTTACTATGCAGTGTGTAGATCCAAAAATATTTTAAATGCCATTTACCTATGGAATTCTAGATTTTCAACTAAAAATAACCTCATTTTAGTTTTCTTTCCTCTCAATGAGAAGTGCGCTTTTTGTCCCTGCTTGTGCTACGGATCTTTCAGCCAGTTTGTGCCCCAAACCTGCTCCTCGTTTCCAGCACGCCCCAGCCCGGGCTCACAGACAAACCGGGCACAGACGCTACTTCTCCTGCGGAGGGGGGGTTGGCCTTGAACATCAACCTTGCCACATGAGAATGAGTTCTCCTCTTTCCCAGAATAAAAGAAACTTCACAGATTTTTTACCCGCAAATTCGAAGTCAATTCCCCTGGCTTATTACTCTCCCTTTATCCTCCCCGCCCCCCCCGGCTAAGTTGCGGGCGGCTTTGCGAGAGGCTGCGCGCCCTGGGACCTCGGGCTGCCCTGCGGGACGAAGGGAGCCCGGTAGGCGCGCAGTCTCGCACCGCCCGGCCGAGGGGGTGCCGCCCCGCTTCTCGCACACGGCCGCTACCGGCTCCGTGCCCGGCCCGGGGGCGGGAGGGGGAACCGTGCGAGTCCGGGATGTCTGCCCCGCCGAGCGGCCGTGAGCGGCTCTGTCCCTGTCCCTGTCCACCGGCCGCACCTTCTCCTTCAGTAGCATCTGTAGCAAAGGAAAGCGTGAACTTACGTGGCTCCCGCGCCGGCACTCAGGGCTGCGGCACGCCGTGCCCCCGCCCTGTCCCTGTCCCTGCCGTTCCCGTGCGGAACGGGCGGCCAGCAGCTCCCGGAGCCGCTCCGCCGCTGCCCGCCCCGCCGGGCTCCCTGCAGCCCAGATCTCTCCCCGCATTGTTTTGCTCTCTACAACTCTTTTTCTTTCTTTTTTTTTTTTTTTTTCCCTCTCTCTCCCTCTCTCTCTCTCTTTTTTTTTTTTTTTTGCCTTGATTTGCAAGAAAACGCGAAAGCCCCGTAAATAGCAGCTTTGGGGTGGGGGAGCGACCCGCGGGGCTGCGGGGTCGGATGCGGTGCGGGGCCGCCGCATTCCCGCTCCCACAGCGCCGCCTGGCGCCCGGCCCGCGCCCCGCCCGCGGGGATCCCCGTCAGCCGGCGCCGGGACCCGGGTTTAGCTCGAGTGCAATCCTTTTTTTTTTTTTTTTCCTTTTTTCCCCCATCTTTTTTTTTTTTTTTTCTTTTTCCTTCCCCTTCCTGGATCATCTTTTAAACCCACTCCACTCTGCTTCTCTGTCTATTACATGCTAATTTAATTTTACTATGGACGATATTTTCAGCATTTGCTGAGGACAGTAAATTTTGTAGTTTATGTTATTTCACTTTTTATGACTTTTTAACACTTAATAAAATTTTATTAGAGCACTTTTGTGTTTACAAGGCCACAAAACTCTTGGCAGGTTGTCAGAAGTCCTTTTTATTATGATCCTACTGATATACTGCGAGTAATGAAATAATCATGTCCAGAAATGTATCAAAGGCCAGAGGGATTATCCAATTTAATAGCTCTACAGATGCGCTGCGAGGGATACGGACAGGCAGCGCGTCGACAGGCTGCGAACTGGCGCGGGGCGGAGGCAGACCTGCTTAATTTCGTTCCCATTTCAGGCAGTTCTGCGCTGCCCCGAGCGCTGCGTGCACCGTCATGTGACTGCGGGCTGCTTCAGAGCAAAGGCTTGATTCTGTTGCAAAAAACTCTATTCTTTTTATTCTCCTTAGGTACGCACTTAGTGCCAATGTGCTCGCTCTGGTGTTTCCGCTGCTTGCAACGTTCATTAAAATACAATTTACTGGAAAAAATCCAATGTCACAGTGCCATTGTGCAGTAAACAGCAGCTTCAGGCATTAAGATTTGGTTCCCCCTTCCCCCTCCCCCCCCCGCAAAATAAAGGTGAAAGAAAAAGAAAAAAAAAAAAAAAAAAAAAAAAAAAGGAAGAAACAGCAAGGATAACAAACATAAATAAAAAAGGCTGGTGAAATCAAATACCAGCAAGACATCTTGCAGTCTTTTCTCTTTGTCTTTGGAAGGGCACATTGCAGGAGCACGCTCGATGGTGCGTGTGCCCTCGTTCCACTGTTCCACTGCTGTTTTTCTGCACTGCTGTCTGCGCGGCAGCCTGAGATACTGCAGCTGTTTTTAAGGTCATTTCCTTTTATTTTAAATAATTGTTCATTTAACATATGTTGTTAAAGTCATTCTTGCGTCAAAAGGAGGCGATTATACTTCCTGACCCTGAAAGCAAGGTGGGTGGCTTTGTCTTATAATTAAATTTGCTGTGTTCAATTTCATATTTTTCTTTCTCTGCTGTTTCCTAGGGAGCATGCCAAAAAAAGATAAAAGGGAGCAATGATACCAGGAACACTCCAGTGCCAGTCTGCTCCCTGTCACACATATTGCTCCAAACTATCAGGCTTCGCAGGGACACCAGAAAGGCATTCTTTCGTCATTCCACATGAACCGGTTAATGCCCCATGATTCAAACCCGCCCCGCAGAAGCTGCCGCCAGAATGTATTCCCACATTTCCAAGATAGCACGAGGACCTTTTTCTTCCAGCACTAACAGATGTTGCATATTTGGAGGTAACTCGTGGTACTGCCAATTGGGAATTTTAAAAAGAATACAGGTAGTATCTGTGTATTTTTACAATGTACTTGAGGAATTCACTGGGACTTTACAGACAGACCTGAAGACAAAGCGATTAGAGAATTTACGTTCACAATCATCACAATATGAAGGTCAACCACATTCTGATGTATTCACTCATATTGTGATTCTACCTCACTCTTGAAAAAAGAAAAGAATAGAAAAAGTGCCTCCAAAAGCAATGGGGGAGGAATTAAAATAGTGTACAGTGGCAGCAAATACACTGGGACCTGACCTGGAAGAAATAATGTAAATCTTTTGATGCAGTGTTGCTTCAAGACGGAAGTTCTGCTTTTCCAGAACAATATCATCTACTGTAAATCATATGTTTGCAGGTCAAGGTCGATTTAAACTTTCTAAACCTTTAAGGGCCATCAAATCAGAAAGCTGCAGGATGAAATGATGTGGTGAAAGAGGCGACAGGCTGGAAGTTGTTAACCTTGGAAGAGCAGCATTAGCAATTGTTCTTTGGAGAGAAAGAGAAAACTGAGAAACTCCTTGAATACAAATACGTAAACATGGTGCAGATTGTTTAATCAATGAAGCCGCTAACTAATTTAACTCCTTCCCAGGTGGCTGAGTTTTCCTCTTAACCAGCCTGAGAAAGCAAGTATGCTGCTCCCACCATTGTGGAGAGCAGGATTCAGCAGCCAGGCCTGGGTGGGCAGGTAGGTGAGGTGAGCAGGGCAGGCAGGACCATCCTGGCTGAAAGCAGACAGCCTGGGTGGAACAACCAAAGGGAGCAGCATGACTGGGGACGGTGCGATCCCCCATGATGATGATGAAGCCACAAAGTCAAGTAGGCTCCCTTCTGAAATCTACTAAATGAACTTCAATCAGGACTTCAATTTTCTTTCTGAAAACTGGCAAAACAAGTGGCATTTATTTTTTCGGGGCTGCTAGCTATTTTTATTTTTTGTTTGGTAATATATTTGTTGAAAACTGCTTTTTTGCAAGTCAGTTGGAAGTGACAAAAAATATTGGGTCCCTCAAAGCAATGAAAATATTTTCAGGGACTTGATTACTATAACCTGCAAAGGAAGCCTGGTACATATAGATTAGATATCATTATTCTCCCCTGATATTCAAGGGACCATAACCGAACCCTTGTCTGTAGGTTCAGACTAGAGCTTACATCTGCCACCTCCCAAGTGAGTGTCCATTGCCCAGTGCCTGGGCAATGGGGTCTCGCAAGACTCTCTCCCACTGAGGTAAGAGAGGAAATGATAGCAAAGTTTAAATTATCTGTCCCATCCTTTATCAAAATGCCTGAATTCTGAGTGCTACATTGCTGGGGAGTGAAGCTGGATTTGCTGGTCATCAAATTACAAAAAATGCACCCTTCTGTCTAACTCTAAGCTTTCCTATGTAGTTGCCTGCTAGAGAGATTAGTATACTGCAGATGTATAGGAGGACAAAGGTACATGAAGATAATGATATGAACTTAAAGTATATAAAAATAAGACAGTTGAAATGCTAACTGCATTGTAGTTTTATTACAGTTTAATGGGCATATGCCAATGAACATTGTGCCTCTGTGTCCAAACTGATAGATGGACCCCATAAAAGCCTTCCTGAGAAGAAAGTCAGATAAGTGAAACTCAGTAGAAAAATAGCAGTAGTTTCTGCAGCTATAGATTATTCAATCAATGTAACTCCTATCTAACTCAGTACTACCCATGTCCTTGGCTTTTCTTTCTGAATCTGAAGCACGAGCTGGCTCCCAAATTCCTCTGATGAGTGAGGTAATTTTGAATGTCCAGAACCCCTTGCCAGGGACTAAGCAGTAGTTCCAGACTACAGCTATTATGGCCGAGACCAGAAAGGGATAGCATTTATGGTTCTCAGGATTGAGGTTTTCTTCCTTGCTTAGGAGCATAGTTATCATTTATAACGCAATGTAGTTTAAGTTCTTAAGCTGAGAGGTTGTTATGCAGCCATTTTATTTTTTATTATTTTGGCTTAGTCCCATTTGTCTTTTCCTTTACTTGTGCTGCATGCTATGTATATATACATCATCACCAGTATTCAAGAAAACATTAACATTTCTTTCGTGCGTGTTTCCTGGTAACTTATGGAGACAACTTTATAAACAGTGACCATAGTAATACAGAAACAGTCTAACACGATGGCTTTGAAACATCCAACTCAGCATAACTACAGAGGCACAGTTCTCAGCCATAGGAATTACAAGCAGTTAACCCAACTGGAGAACCTCCCACCTTATATGGGTAACCCTTACTAGATTGCTGTATTCAACCTGATGAGCATTTGTGGACTAGGGACTGTTCTGATGTGTAGTACCCTGCTCCTGTCCTGTGCTTTTGCTGCACGAGGCGCAGCCTTCCCTTTGGCTCTTTGCTGGAGAAACAGCTCTGCGATTCCCTGGGTAGCTGGGAACAGGAGCAATGTCAAGCAATGTTATTGACCAAGATTCTGCCTTCAGGGAAGCATGATGATGACTGCTGGCAGCCCACCCTGGTCTCAGACCACACTGCATCTCCCTCTTTCCTGTTCCCACTCCCAGCCCTGCTATTGGGATGGTAGGCAGGGCAGAGAGAGGCCTGCTATCGCTTGCAGGCTTTCTTCTCCCCCTTGACCTCCGGTGTGCACTGCTTTCCTGGCACACTCAGAGGCAAGCGTGAGGAGATATTTATATCTCCCACATCGATGAGAACTACCAGGATCTTAAAATGCCATTTAGAAGTACTGTAGCAAGGAATATGTTACACTGCAATAGCTGTTCAAAAGTTTCTCATGTATACAAAGGCTGCTCCCAAGAAGAGTCCCGTACATGATATTATGCAGTAATCATTAGCTTTAAAAACTATTACAAACAAAATTCACCACATCAAAATGGATTTGGGCTATGTGACCATTCAAAGCTTATTAAAATGACAAACTTGAAGAAGCAGCAGGAATGCTTAAAACTCAGCACGTGTTCGTGTGCTAGTTTGATTTAAAAAAGACTCCAGAGGCTTTCTTGAGCCACTCATGAATTACTCCCCGGACACCAATGCCGGCCAAAGCATGGCCATCACTTGGCCCCAGTTCCCTCCCACAGTGTGATCTGTCTTTTTACAGAAGACTCAAACTTGACAGTCTTTCTTTTCGCATCATACTCTCAGCAACTTCTTTTTCCTGGAGGAAATCTAGGGCTTTTATCTTCATTCACACTTCAAAAATTTTTGGTTTGCAGTGCTTTCTCGCTATTAATGCAGCCTGATGCTGCTGTGCAGCACGAGCTGAGGCCTTTTCTCTTAGCATGAAGGTCTGCTAGGGCATGTTTGCACCACAGCCTGCAGCATGCTGCAGCAGCACCCGAACTAGCAGCACACAGCATGGCTTTGCTCCAGAGGCTCTTTCTCAGTGAAAACTGTTTTGCTGAATGAATATAGTCAAGGTGTATCTCCACCTTTACAGAAACTTCAGCGAAACCTGTTGTCAGCTGCATTGTTTGTTCACACCTTAGCCCAAATCTCTCACACCATAGCAGTAAGTATAATATTTCTGAAAAGTTCACAGCTATACGTGTTGTGTGGGTCAAGTGCATTGGACTCCCGCATGGTGATGACAAAACAGGCAGTGCCCGCTGTAGGAATGGGGGTCGAGAAGGACGAGTTAAAAGCTAGCGATAGAATGAAGGCGACAAAGGTTCACAGTCAACCTTCATCTCTTCACAAAGTAGGTTTGCCTCAAGCAATGGGCAAGGATTTGGTCGGTTTTAGATGAGTTGAATCAGCTGCAAAAAAAAAAAAAGTTTGGGCCATTCATTCGGTGGACAGCTTTGCACATCAATTTGCTGTGTTTAAAGTGACATCCTTTTTATCACAGTGACATCGAGCCAACATGAAACAAGTTTCTAGAAACAAAATCCTTCAAGCCTGATATTGGGAATGGGGTTCTCTTTCAAAATTGGAACTTTCCTATCACTGATGACGTATATTATAGAGTCCCCTTATCTATCATTTTAATGAGATTGCACAGACCTGTCTTTGTGACATGCTGAAGACCTCTGATGAAGTGATGCAGTGAATTTTCTCACTAGGACTTAAGAAAAAGATGTCTCCTAGACATCCTCTTTTGTTTTTGTTGGTTGGAGTTTTGTTTCTTTGCTTGTTTTGTTTTAAATTCAACAAAATCCGGTTACAGAATGCAATGTAATTCAAAGCAGATAAAATTGTTACCAGTAAGATGTTTTAAAAGACAGTATCATAGGAAAAATAGGTGGTAGAAAGGCAAATCAAATACAATGCTTAGTTTAAAAGTCTTTGAAAAATTAGCTTATATTTTGTTCACATTTTTTGCATGTCTCCACTGTTTCAAATTGTTACTGACCAAACACTTTAGCCATTTCCCTGTAGGCTAACACTGATCCTTTTAAAAATGTCACAGGAGTCAGATAGGGCCTGATCTGCTGCCAACAGAAAACCAATAAAACTTTCTAGCTCCTTCTAAAGCCTTTGAGCTGGTTGGTCTCATAGTGAATATTAGTAAAGGATATGAGGATGAGTGGTTTCTGCTGATTTCCCAAAAGCTTGGTATACTTTTCAGAGTATTCCCAATTAAGTCTGTGCTCAGTAAGCCAGTAGGTGTGTGTACACGTAAGATATGATGCTTTGTGAAGAGAGAGAAATCTATAGAAATTGCTCATCATTCAGTCAGAAACATTTTTACATGAGAGCAATGCCTCATACGTACAGTGATCGAATCAAACCATGGAGAAGAAAAGGTCCATTTTTATTGTTAGTCCATTTCTAAATGCTTTTGGTAGGTGATACACCTGGGGGAACACCCTGTACTACAGGATTCGCTAAAAATATTTCAGACATTTCATTTAATCAAAATATCAATATCTTTCACTGCTGCCCAGTTAACCTTTGTAAACTAAACAAAGTCCATGCAAGATGGACTTCTGGCAGTGGATATATAAACAGACTTTTCCACTAACGTGCTTTGTTTGTGGCCAGTAAAAGAATCAGAGATGGGAGGGTGGAAGGGTCAGCTGCTGCTCGACATTTAAAATCTTTATCAGTACCAGCAACCCCTTGGTTGGTGTCAGTGATTTGTGGTACGGTTGTTTATCTGTGTATCACTCACTTGGCCGCACTGTTTAGATCCAAAGGTCTCAGGACCATTTGCAATCTCTTCTCAGCTTGCTGTACCAGACAGGGCAGACATCTGGCTGTCAGTTATAATTGCATCCTGCACCAGAAGTTGTTGTTAAATACTCTTGATCCCCTTTGAACGCAGAACTGTGATGCACAACAGTTTCAAGCCATTACTGCAAGAGGCAAAGTCTATCCATGGCTTTAGCCCAGTTTGAAACAAGATTTACGAGAGATGGAGGGGAGGGGGGCAATTTTACAAAAGGGCGGCTGTTTGAGCCTGCTTGGGTTTTAATGATACAGCAGTTTCCTTTCCAGCCTGTACAACTTATTCTTTGAATGCTGACAGAAATAGTGCATCGGAAAAGTATTTTTGTGGTGTTGCCATGTTTACTGTTTCCTGTTGTCTTTCTTTGGAAGTATTTTAGCAGAAATTAGGACTTCACATAAAAACCCTACAGGCTCTGGGATGAAAGGATTTACTATTAGGTTTCCTTCTCACTCAAACATGGTGGACTGTGATTTAAACCCTACAGACTTATGACAGGATATGATGCCAATTAAAAGCACAAAACCTAATTTTTTGACAGAATAATCACATAATCCCCTTTCTATTATCTGACTAAAGGGTTATTGACAGCACCTTTATTTCTCAGCCCAAATCTTGGATTTATTAGGCTAACAAACTGCTCTTGTTTAAGTTATATGGGCCAATGAATATTGTTGAATGTCCAGGCGCAGGACTGCATTCAATATTGTAAAGGGATGTTTTTCCCCTGGTAATTGTCACACTGGGTCAAGAATGCACAGAAATGCAAGTAGACAGATGGTTTTGGTTGAAAGCTGAACTCTGATTTGCTGCTTAAAAACAAATCATTTATAAAGTAATTTAATAACAAATCTTATAAAGGGAAACACTGCAGAGGAAAATTCAGCTGAAGTCTCTTCTGAATTTTGAACGTAGATTGCGTGGAGTACATGTTAAGCTTGGTAAAAAAACACGGCTGCATTAGAGACAAAAAAGATGATCTATTCTGCCTCTTGGAGCTGCTGGTCTGACTGCCTGAGCCCAGTATGTGATCTGCATTATTTTGTCAGGGCAAGAATTTTGCTAAGATGCTTATGCTCCCAAGGCAAAATCTCTGTCTCCCTTGTGATACCCGATATGACACCAGCTCAGACCCAGAGCCCAGTATGCACCATTTCAGCTCAGCCCCTGCTGGACTGCATTCTCTATTACATACAAGTTATCCAGAAATGTTTCGTTTACACACATTTTGTGCAGCAGTGTCGCAAATGGGGGGGGGGGAAACACGCTCTGTCTCTGCCACGTGCACGCTCACACAAACCAGAGCTGGCAATTTCCCTAATCACTAAAATCCTTTCTCCCCACATGTAAGTTGTTAACCTTCATTACATCCCCAAGGGGACATATACCAAGCAAAGGCCTGTTAAAATGAAAATAACCATCCCTTCAAATTGCCAAATCATCGTATTATAAGCCCCCTTCTTATAAAGCAAGGCTCATCATTTGCATTGGCAGCCTAATTCCTGCTCCAAGTTGGATGCAATTATTTCTGCTATATGTTTTTATTTTAAAAAATACTTCATTGGCTTCCACAGCACCACCGTGGCACATTTTGTGTTAAATTTCAAAATCACAAGGTTAAGATGGAAGTACAGCTTACGGTGATTACAGAATTCAAATGGAGACTGCTTTCACATGCATATATGTGTTGTTTGCTTAGAGCGTCAAGGTTAATTTTTACCCTGTGTGTTTGCCAGATGCACACAGGATTTTCCTCTCATTTCCTGTCTTGTTCCTAATCTAAAATCTATTGCCACTTCATAATAATTAGAAAAAGAGCTAGGCTGCTGAGAAGCACTGGTGCTGAGGCGGGTGTGTGCCCGTCTGATCCACCATTTTATCGCTGGTGCGACTGCAAAATGGTGGTTCCTGAGCTGCGAGGAGAAGGGATCTGCAATATGCTCCTCATGTGGACATGAGGAATGCCCTTACCCCAGCTCAAAGAAGGCCTGCTCCTCTCATTGCGCTTGCCTTTGTGCCTGTCTCTTGTGCTTTCCCAGCCCTTGTTCTCCTCGGGACTGCCCATAATTCCTCTGTGGGATCAGCAAAGCCACTGAATGATGATTTCTAATTTAGAGTTCCTCAGGAGTAGCCATGGTGCTGCATGCATGACATACAGCCCCAAGTGGTGAGAGGACAAAATCACGGTAATTTTGTGTCCTCTGTGTTTATTAATAAAGGACCAAATGTCACGGAGGTAGCAGTCCCAGGACCAGTTTGCACCGAGAACGAATGTTTTGCTGGTGAATAAATGGTCCCTCCAGATCAAGGTTGAGGTCATTGGCAAGATCTAGGCGTTAGCTCACTCTCAAGCTATGTGCACATACGAATAAAGGAGTCAATGCTTGGACTGTCAGTATCTTTCTTTCATAAGAAATGCATTCAGCCTCGTTCTTTTTTGGTAATAGTTTGATACAAACAGTTCATCCCACGCTTCGGTGTAAAAGCACTGCTGGCAAAACAGCAGCTCAGGCAGGCAGTGACCTTGGGCTACCGCTAGCACGATATCAAAGAGCACTGCAAAGGATGGTTGGGGAAATGCTAACTAAATGGAAATTGCTGTGATTACCCACAGCAGGATGAGCATCCTCTTTTGCCCGTAAGGAAATTATTTCCTTTCACTCAGGTACACAGCTACTGTGCTATGTCAGTGACAGCAGCTTCACAGTGTGCTGGTAAACATGGATGATACAAAAATGTGCCTCTGGTTGAGAATCTATGTGTAGTTTCTCCTGGTATGAAATAGATCCGCAAAAACAGTATTTATGGCCTGCACAACAATACTATTTTCTTTCTTTGGTTTGCAGGGGTTGTAAATAGAAAAAAAAAAAAAAAAAAAAAAAGGCTGAGCTATTAAATCTAGGAATAACAAGGCTCTTAAAGCTGAGTTTATTGTACTGGGAAGGTAAAAGCTTTACATTTTTGATCTGCGGGTGTTAAATATCCCGTCTGAGCCAGGACTGCTGCTCGGATGTTATTTATCTCCAAATCTTGGGGAAGGAAGGGAGCGGACAGATGTCCTCAAACTGCGGGCACCACCTGCCGGCTGGCGCGGTGCAGGGATGGCTGCGGGGCCGGGCAGCCCCACGGAGAGACCCCCAGCAGTCCCTGCGCACGGAGATGGATTTGTATTTGGACAAAAATGAAATGAAATGCTCCCCAGTGTTTTGGTTTTACTGACTTTTAAGCGCTCAAGCCAAGTGTTATCCAATTTTTCCCACACAATCTGTTTGGAGAGCTAGTAGTGCATTTCAAAATGGCTTATTTTGATGACACGGTCATAATTCTAAATAATTTGATTTCCAAAAATATACATCATATTATGGCCTTGCTAGAAAATCACTCCATTGAAAGCCTTCCATCTTAAGATTTAGACTAAATAAAGGAGAAGTGATTGCATGATCTAAACACCTTTCTGGGGGGAGCACTGGGGGGTGTGCTGCTCTTCGCTGGGAAATAAGATAAACAAAGAAAGCATTTTCCAAAACCAAAAGCTTCTTTCTGGGGGTCACGAACTGGAGACATTGCGGGTACTGTCAAAAATCTAAAGAGGAAATGAAAAATAGCACTTGCTCCTTTTGAATGCATGCGTGTGTTTTCCTTTCTTGATGGCTGGAGGAAAGGAGGCTGTATTTAACAGGGGTTAAAGCACTAGAAAATGCAGAAACGTATCATAATTCCCTGCTTCCTTCAGACTGAAAAATCACAGGTATTTTAACAGACAGGTACTCTGTGTGTGTATGTAGCCTGTATCTGCAAAGAACTTCCATTATAGATGTATGTATGGTGGAATTTAAATCTTCAGCCTCCAATAAAATCGTATTCTGTAATAAAACTGCTGCACCTTGACTCCAGACTACACTGAATTCCAAATTAAACACCCCATTTACTCTACTGTAACAAGCAGAAAGGTTTGTTACAGTGAATACTATTACAGACAGGGAAGCATATTATCATTCTCTTTACCTTCTGTACGTACGACAGCAACACCTAAACAGCCCCTGTGAGTCATATTTTTCTCTAGTTCCTGGCTCCTCTTACAAGAAAGAAATGATGAAGGGAGAAAGTGGATTGAAATGTGATATTTAATTTCACGTTGCTCCCTTAATTATTTAGCTAGCTGGACAGACAGCTCCAGCAGTTTAAAGGCAAGCAGGTAGCATATTTTACTACAAAATGTCTTCCTGGATTTCATGAATAACTCAGTGTCATAAACAGAAACAGCTGGCATGCTGAAGGCTGTGTAGATTTCTTTATGCATTATATATAATGTAGATGCTTTCCACATAATGCACATGAACTATCCAATTCATATCAATGTTTGTAGCTCACAATACCACTAAATAATAGACCAGGGGTATAAAATTAGGGGACTTCAACTTGTTAATGCAGGTTATATATTAGAATTCCATTGTTTAGTGGTGATTTGTCTATTGTTTAAAGGTCTGGCAATTTCAGATGCAAACTGTTATTGGGTGCTAATTTCCCACTCTTTCTCTAGGAGAGCCGTTATAGAATTTTGACGTTTTTGCTGTGGTTATTAAATTAGAAATGAGAGCTCACAGCTCACGGAGGGTAACAGGAGAAGAGAAAGCCCGTTAACGCCGCTTTGTCACGTCAAGGGCAGCGCTGGGGCTGGGCTGGGCTGAAGGGCTGCAGCTGTCATCTGGTGGCAGCTTCCCTCTAGTGGACTGATGAGGAATTTTATTCCCCTTTTCATGCCCCATCCTGGAATTCATTTATTAAATACAAGGTACCTTTTCGAAGTGTATTCTTGGCTATTAACCTTCGTGCATTAGATGGGAGCTGAATGTTAATAAAGAAAGTATTTCTAATCAATTGTGATTATGTGAGGCATGGCCAAGTCACACTGGTAAGCCAAGAATGTGGATCCCCAGGCTTCTCACAGCTGAGGTTAATCTGAAAGAAGTTACAAGTTTGAAGTTGTTTCAGATCAGATGTCTAAGACGAAGAAGAAGGGCTCCATTCCCAGACATCTGATCTAAACCCTTTGAGCCTTGAGAATTTTAACTCCAGATGCAGGTTCCAGCTCTGCAGATGATCCTTATCTTTAATGGGACCCTCTCAAACAGCCACACATAGATTTGTTGCCATTGCAAGAGACCCAAAGAAATAAATTGGCTTTCAGCCTATAGCTTTGGGGGAGCTGAATTTGGTTCAAACAGCCTGAATTTGGTTCATCTCTGTTTAAAAGTGGAATCACCCAAGAAAAAGAAATGAGTCAGAGAGTGGAAAGATGAAGAATAAAGACTGTGGCTAAATCAGAAGATTTCCTGCGCCTATGGAGGGCGTTGTGCAGCACTGCTGGGCTAAAGAATCTATTTGCATCTACTGTAAGTTTTGTTCCAAGGGATCGGATTTCTGGAGCCTGAGACCACTTACAATACATCAGAGGAAGCCTCGTAATAGGAAGCTTTATTGCCTTCTGCTAAGTGAGCCAAAAGTCAGGGGCTTTCCCTTATAAGCATAAAGCTGGGAGGGGAGGCGGGAGGGTGGGATGTTTTTTTTTTCCTTTTTGCCTGATGTGTTTCATCCTTCCCCACCTCCAACATCAAAGTGTTTGCTAGGGCAAGTCCGCCCTGTGATGCTGGAGCTGTGTATTTCCCCTCTCCCAGTAGTTTCCATGCCCATTTCCTATGCCCCAGCTGCCAGAGCACTAACCCTCGCTGCTTTAATCACTCCATTAATCAAGGCTCTGCAGTGATCAGCACACTCGCTCTTGCTGCCACAAGCAAGCCTGTTACTTCTTCAGGACACATAATCTCCCACCAGCTCTCCTAGGGGTTTTAGTCAACCGAGCTGTATTGCTCCACCAACTAAAAAGGGTATTTCACCCCATGTGAATGAGGTGTGTTTTTAACATAATGTAGCTCACGTAAGGCATGACTCAAGCATGGCTCTTATATTTTAGGCACTGTGGTGGTGAAAAGACGTATTTAGCCATTTCCTATCTAAGCTTCACAGGCACTGTGATTTCATTTAAGAGATGAACACTGTCATCAAATTAAAGATCAGCAGATAAAAACAAGTCGGCTCTGTTGGCTCCTGCAATGCTGTGACTGCATCCCCATGGGCACTGGGGGCTGTCGTATACCAAGGCATGAGCACAGACAGACTCCAGTCCAGTCAGAGCAGTTTATTAGCCACTGTTTTGTGCTGGGTAGTGACAAAAGATGGCAGATCCCATTACCCTAGGAGACTCTGAAACATTAAATGTAGACACACACACAGAGAAAAAAAAAAAAAAAAGAAAAAAAAAGATCACTGTAAAGCCAAAGACAGTGCAAAAATAAATGAAAGGAAAGCACAGTAACCTTCAGTGGCTTCTCACATGTCTGACTCCTGCAAGGGGAATAGTACTGCACTTGAAGGTTATTTTGCTGTGTCTTTTGCAGAGTCAAGACTTGGCCCTCTGCTGACAGGCAGGATGGGAATGTCATTTCCGAAGGTTAAGAGGAAGCAGGGAGAGCCCTGATTGCTGTGGGATGCTGCAGCTCCTGCCTGAGCAAGAGGGGTGAGCCTCACCCCCCGGCAGATCTGCAGCCCCGCTAGGAAACCTCTCTTCCCATGCATCTGTCCCCCTGCATGCCCTGCCTTTTCCTGAGCCACCCATTTCTGAAGCCAGGAAAATTACAGAAAGGAAAGAGAAAAAAAAAAGCCAGAGCGGCACGAGAAAGCATCCACATCAGTGCTGCCATCAATCCAGCAATATGTGAGCAAAGGCACAAGGGCGGGATGTGAAAACAGTGTTAGAGAGGAAATGAGCTCGGAGTTTGAGAGTCCCAGCCTGCTGGGAAGGACAAAATTGGTTGAAGGAATGGAGTCTGAAAGAAGTGGAAATGAGACCAATCTGCTTACTGACACCAATGTGGGGCACAGAAAGCAAGCATATTCCTATTTACCAGCTTTGGGCCTTTAAGCATAAGCAACCCCTGATATGTTTAATGCCCCGTTTCTGTAGTTGGTCATTCCCTTCTCAGATCTAAATCTGAATTCTGCAGCACGGGCAGTCTGTGACTGCTATGAGCAAAATACTTCTTACAATAACACACTCAGGCACATGCACACACATTCTTGTGGTGGGCACCTGCAAAAACAGCAGCAGCAAACGTAAATGATAACACCCAGAACAGTCCAGAATCATTTCACAGGCGTGTTTGCTTTTCTACCTGCTACGACTACACATTGAAGCTCTTCTTCCTGTATATTAACATTTGTTTTCCATTTAATTTCTTCAGGTCTGGCTTCGTAAAAGCACATCAAATCCAAATGACATGTTTGCATGTGTATACTCATGAACAACACAAATTACTTATCCCTCGGGATGAAGGACTTGAGAATACAGATGGCCTTGATACAGTCTGATAGGAATGTAAACAGGAAAATATCTTTGTTGACTTATTTCTCGGTAATCAGTAATAATTAGTTATTGTCTAGAGATGAATTATGTTATTTCATAAGCCTTACAACAAACAATAACTAAATGAAATCAACTTTGAGTTTTTTTCTTGAGCTTACTATAGAATAAGTGCACATCAGGTAATAACTTCCTTAGCAAAGTAACAAAAGCCCATTCTGCATGTTCCACTGTGGTTTTTTTTTTGGTCTACATCAAATTTAAAGGCAAGAAGCGAGATCATATCATACGTTCCAGAGTTTTACTTTGCCATTCTTTTCTGTGGTTTTACAACTGGGTTGTTTATTTATTCACTCAGAGTTTGCTTTTGCATCCTTGAAATTGCCACTCTCTTCAGATGTCAATTTTATATTTGTTGGATGGCTTTAGTTCTGAAATCATTTTTCATTCTCACAAGATCAGCCAATTACTTCCAAGAGCTACATTTGGTTTCTTGTCTTCAGGAAACTATGCTCTGCTTCCTTATTTCTGCTGAGCAAAGACAAAAAAATCATTTTACCTGTCTGGGGCTTTTCCATAGGCTGACTACATTTCAGTCAATCACATGTGTCTCCTGTAATGACTTAGCAATTTTTCAAGCAAATTTCAATTAGTGGATTAATGTTGGCAAGAAACTAATAGTTGAGCTGCATTTGGCTTTAGTAATACTATGTCCAAAGATGCTAATCCTTATCCTGACTTCTAGTGTGGGGGAATCATGAAGTTGATATAAAGGTTTGCACGCACAGTTTTCTTCAGGCCAGGGCAAATCAACTGCAGAAAAAAGATTGGGGACAAAATGCAAAAGGGTGTGAGAATGGCTGAATTAATAAAAGCCCAATGAAAGCCCATTTTTTGGCTTTTTTGCAGAGTTGTGGATATTTGCTGCCTCTGCCTCTGCCATTACTCCTCCTGGTCCTATCAGCCCTCTCTGCTCTCTTTGCCTAAATCAGTCCTCAGGCATGTTCAGTGTCTTGTTTTTCTCGTTTCGTACATTGGTAGTTCATGTTAAGCAAGAATGGCTAAATCAATTGGTCAAGTGAATTATGGCTGTCTATCTTAAAGAATGCAATTAACAAATTCAAGGGTTATTTTGTATAATTTCATAAATATATGTTCTTTTCAATTTTCTAAGATGTAAGTGAATTAGACCTTAGGGTATATTTCCTAGTTCACCCATTATTAGGCATTAAAGTGATACAGAAGGCAAGTCTGCTTCTCCTGCATAGTCAACTACTGAGTGCAGACTTGTCATGGTGGGACGTTACAAGAGTGCTATGTGTTTGAATAGCCACCTGTTGCAGAGCTCCTCCTGAACCTGTGAGAATTCACACATTTCCTCTGCAGTGAGGTGCTCTGTTCTATAAATAGTCTTGGCCAATCAGCTAACAAAGACATTTGTTAATAACGATCTGTGATGGGCAGAGCTATCTGACCATCTGTGTTGGTGACCAGCAATGGACACTTAGTGGAGATGAGGCTCACAGAGGCTGGTATGCGAGGTTGATTTGAACAAAGGCATTTTCTGATGCACATAAGTTGTCTGATGGTGACTTGGACATCATTATGGAGATGCCTCTACAGCTTAACTAACAATGGCCAGGAACTGCAGAATTTGCATTACAGAATCACACAATCACAGAATGGCCCGGGTTGGAAGGGACCTCAAGGATCATGAATCTCCAATCTCCCCACCACAGGCAGGGCCACCAACCTCCCCATTTAATACTAGACCAGGCTGCACAGGGCCCCATCCAACCTGACCTTGAATGCCTCCAGGGATGGGGCATCCACAACCTTGCTGTGCAGCCTGTTCCAGCACCTCACCACTCTCATAGTAAAGAGCTTCTCCCTGCCATCCAACCTAAATCTTCCCTCCTTCAACTTAAAATCATTTCCTCTTGTTCTGCTATTATCTATCCTTTTGAAGAGTTGACTCCCCTCCTGCTTATAGGCTCCCTTTAGGTACTCAAAAGCTGCAATGAGGTCACCCAGCAGCCTTCTTTTCTACAGCTTTGCTTAATACAAAATAGAATAATCTCTGCATCTGCCCTCTTTAACGCGGGAATAATCAAACTAGCACCCTACTGGAATAATACCAGAATACAGCAGGTGAAATTAACTTAAACAAAAACTATTACATGCTGACATGTATTGGTACCAACAGATGAAACCGTAATGCTCATCTCCAAACGCTGCTCATCTTGCAGAGCTGTGTTTTGTACCTTAGTAGTGTCTGACTTCTTGACAGGTAGACTCAGAATGACCACATGGATTGGCAGCTCAGCGGGCTGGTCTTGGCCTCATTCACTGACAGCAGTTTGGAAACAACTGTGAGACTGCCCTTGTCTGACAGCTTTCAAGCAAAACCGACCACATTCTGAGGAGGAATTGCAAGACTAAGCAGCCCCTGTTGGACTTTCCAGCCAATAGGCTTCCACCAAGCTGCCTGCCTTCTAGCTGGTTCTGCTGACAGAATAGGGCTCAGGAGTACCAGTTCACTCAGGGCAAAATTAAATTCACTTGCAAACTGCCTGGTAATTAAGTCTACTACCAGCCTGGGCTGTAGTTCATCACTGACCAACCAGCAGCTGTGAGGTCAGCACCTTGGGAAAAACTACTAGGGCTTTATCCTGTAGTATCTACAAAACCAAAAGATTGTTTGAATGAATTAGGCACAGATTTATTCTCCTTTTCTATAAAAGTCACTGAAAAAAATCTCATGCTAAGAAAAGCAGGATAGCATACCCATAGACAGGTATCTCTTAATCTTCACAGTATTTTTTCAGAATTCAGATATGGGAATGAGAAGACAAATCACAGATCTGGAAAAACAGGAATTTAAATTTCAAGCCATCTGCCATGGATTCTGTCCAACATACTTGTCTGTCCTAGTTACTTAGCTTTTTAAGTGAGAGTAATATTAATTCACCTTTCTAAAGTGATATGAATTCTTTAGATAGAAAAAGTGCTGTGTATGTTGAACCCTGAACTCAGTTTTGGTAAGTAAGTGAAGAAATTGATTTTGAGTCTGTATTTATTTGCAGTTTTAAATTGCACTAACTTCCTTAGACTTACTCCAAATGTACACATGTGCAATTGACAGCAAAATTCATACCGTACCTTCTTACAGACCACTGTTTTAACCACTACATCAGGGTAGCAGACAGCAGAATCTAGTTTCTTTTGTATCAAGCTGTTTTATAAAACCAATAAAATCAACTTCATTTTTATAGATTTTTTTTAAACGATCAAAATCTAGTGGCTTTTTAATATTCAGTGCAAAAATTTAACTGTGCCAAACAGAATGCAGTAAGGGTCAAATTCTATTCTCCATTATTTGAGTAGCCAGATAATACAAATCCATTGGTATAAAAAAATACATCTTTAGATTCATCTTTTTGATCTGTTGCTGTGCAGGTGTGAAATGTATTTATTTCATTTTCTAATAGCTGACTTTTCTTGTAATGGTTGCTACAAGAAATATTGACTTTTTATCTTTTAATAAGTAATACTTATAGATCTAGAAAAAATCATTAGTTATGAATTACAGCTACTGTAATGATTATAAATACATTAGCAACAAATGGTCATGCAAAATAAGAAAAGGTCTATTAAAAATTAAATAAAAAGATCTATTGAGTAAACAGATGTCTCTTTACAGCAGACATATCCCCACAGTTATTGACTGAAGCACTTCTAAGTATTAGGAAATGACCAACCATGACAAAACATTGCTAAAATAATGCTCCATAAAATACAACTTGCAATGTTTCCTTGACCAGGGATGATCAGGAGGCTAATTGGTGTACAATATTCTCAGAAATCCAATTGCTTCTAAGGAGGATCTAAATGATGTGCTTAGAAATAATTCAAGAGTTCAGACAGTAATTTTTTTGAAGAACAGCTATCATCTAGGATGACTGCACTTTAAAGGTGATCATCTGGATGTTGAATTCCTTAGTTTAATTTTTTTTTTTTTTTTTTTTTTAACATACTACAGATAGAAGGTTCAAGAGAAGAGTAGAGAAGAAAATTGCAGTAAATGGTCTCTGAAGCTTAGCAAGGCAAAGCACTCAATTCCTGTTTGAATCATCTCAAAGAGAGCAGGGAATGTGTAGGATTAGGCCCCCAGTTGTTGTTAGCATGTTTTAATTACTTATTGAGGAAGTAAGTATATAATATAGGAGGATAATCCTATACAGTCAATAGGGATGTTCAAAAAGTAAATAAATGATGTTATACTTCAATTACTATGCTATTTCACTTTTAAAGAGGGCTAAATTTGATGCTTGAGATTTAAAAGCAGTGCTAACTTCCAGGCTAAAACAAAGCTAGTTTAAGGAATTGAAATGGCTCCAGTTCTTGATTTAAAACAGGTTTTTTACTCTGAGTAATCTCTGGCAATAAACACACATATTTTTCTTTTCAAGATGGTTTATGATCAGTGATTTCAGTCCACTGCACATTACCCTACCACATGTCCTGAACTGCTTGGGACAATCCCAGATTAGGAAACACATTCACGGGTCTTGCACAAAGACTACTTTGTACAGAAATAACAAAATGTCCTAACATCTGTTCAAGGCCCATTTAGTAATAAACACATAAACCTTGTCACTTTCAAGGAAGGCCTTCTACCTAGAAGGTACCACTATCTCTGGGAGATGAGGGAACCAACTGGCTTTGCACACACATGCTTTGTTCTAAACTAAATCTTAATTTCATGGATGCTATTACAGAAGCCATTAAATTTTGTCCTTGCTTTTGAGGGAGAAGACCTTAGCTTAAGTTGAATGATTCAGTTGTGTGATAGATTTAAAATACACAGGTGAAGTGTGAATACTCGCTGTCACCCACAAAATTACAGTTACAAAAGATTGTCATATGCTGTGGGGAGACTGTCAACAAGGAAAAGGAAAAACAGTGAAGCCACCTCTACACCATGGTGTCTGTAGCAATAGTCTCGTAAGAGAACATGAGTTTCCCAAGAAAGAAGCACAGTGGCGATAGTATGGGTTATTGCTCTTTGACATTTACAGCTTTGATTTTAGACTAGAAGGAGAGTTTATGCACTTAAAAGGCTGAGAGTCTTTTTTTCCTTCTCAGTGCTGGCATCACCCTAATAAAATATTACTTCTCTCTTATAAACTTGCAGCTCTGATTGTCACGTACCTGTAGCAGCTAATCCCAGCCAGAGAGATGTCACTTGGTCAGATGACCACCATTCAGGATTTGGGCCTCTCTGAACGGCAAAAAACAGTTCTGTAATCTCTGCCCTTCCTTTTTTAAATACGAAAATGATACAATTTCAGTTTTAGTGGCTGTTTCGAGTTGCCTTCCAACATATACCTTGATTTAATGTGAGACAGTTGATTTATTATGAGGCACAATGTGAATACTTGTCTGGGCTTCCCTCCTCTCTCCACCCACAATTCCCATGTTTTCTGGTTGAAAAGTTCTGTAGTTATAAGGAACGTCATCATCCACACATGCATTGCTCAGCCCTCTTTGTAAGGTTACTTTTACAGTGGGTGCTGAATCCTACAAAATCTGTAGTTCAAGAAACCTGAATTCTTCATACTAATGCTATTTTGGGATATGTGCGTGGCCTACAGCCATGTTTTTCATCACAGTAGAAATACATTGTTATAAACAAGAGACACAAAAATCCAATAGTGCCTGGATTTTTTAACACTCAGAATAGTTTCTAATTTCTTTAAGGCAACTGCTTGAGGAAAGATAGAAGATACTGCAAGTAAAAGTAATAAAAGCTTCTCACAAAATCATTCATTAAAGCAACAATTGAAATGTACACCTTGAATGACTTGATTGACATGCATGTGGGTAATTTAAATCTATTAGCATTCTGGGGGGAAAACGTTTTGTGCTGCTGCTTGGTCTGATGCAGATCAGGATAACAGCACCGTGTCACAATGCTGCATGGTAACTCTAGAGCTAGAGTTAAATAAGAAATAATATCAGGAGAGGGAAATTGCAGGGTATAACACACGGGAGAAGAGAGATGTTTTCAGCTGAGATTTGAAATCAGATTGAGAGTCAATGAGGTAGAGAGAGAAAGAAAGGCTGTTCCAGATGGTGGGAGCTGCAGGGCAGAAGGCTGTCTTACCACCAATTAATTTAATGAAACCCACCCACCAGTTTCCCATCCTGACTTCTTTCCTGAACCATGTTAGGCTCAAACCTCTTGGTGTGAAACCACAAGAACCCAATGTGAAAAACTCCCTGGTCTCAGCATGCTGTGGTGAGAAACTCCCAAGCACAGACCCCTCTGCAGGAAGGCCCTGTGTTCAGACAAAGGCCTTTTTCTCACAAATGTCACTGTTAAGTCAAACAGATGATTCTTGTGGAGCTCGTGCCTTAAGGTGATGAGCATCTCCTTTCCCACATTGTTCTGCACATCTGGGCAGTAGTTGCTCATCATGGGGAGTAGTCTGGTACCACTGGATGAGTGCTGCTCCTTTAGCTTACAAGGAAAGGCTTACATGGGTGTACTGTAAGGTCTTCCAGCTGACATGGCATATCATAGCTAGGCTTGTTTGGCCTTCTGCACAAGCAGACATCCTATTGAGCAGAGGGCAAATACCACTGTAAAGCAGCCCAGTTCTTTGGCTGAGCCTAAAGGGAATTCCTTTACACATCACATCATACTAAAAATACTCCTTCAGGAGACTCTTACACATCTGAAGTTTAATGGGACATAAACCAACCACTGTGACAATTACTTTTGCACAGTGGAATTCATTGAAATGAATGTAAATGTTAATCATATGATCTAGATCATAACAAGCCTGCATCAAGTAATATTTGTAAGTACAGCTTGTCAGAGTAAGATAATTCATGACGACAACTAAACTAGCAGTTCATCTACATCAACAGCTCACTCTGAAGAAAAGAGTTTTGCTCGTCCCCGTGAAGCTCATCAGAACTGAGCACTTGCAGACAAGATACAGAGGTGAGTGTTTGGAAGCCGCTCAGCTCAGCCTGTGGCCTCTTCTCTTCTATATAGGAGACCTTCTGCTGGTCTTACTGGCACAAAAGTGGGAGGTGCAGGCTTTCACAGATCACAGATCACAAAATTGTAATCTGTAATTGCGCAGGCTTTCAGGTGTATTGGTCTCAGGAGGCTTCCTAGGTTAAAAACAAAGCCCTCCGTTTCACACACAAACTCATAGATATGCCTAATGATTCCATGGTCAGTTTGCAGGAGGAAGCCTCCCTGAACCATCAGGATATTGTGCTCTCCTTCACCTTCAGTTTCTGGATGATTTCCCCTCCCTATTAGGAAGATTCGATTTTGCATTATTTAATCTTAAAGAAAGTCTAATGAAGTAGTCTGCGTTTGTGGAAGCAATCACTTCATGTTAGATAAACCATAATAAAACCAAATAAAGCCACAAAATCATTAAAGTTGGAAAGACCATTAAGACAATCTAGGTGAACCATCAACCCATGCCTATGACTGCTCTAGACCATGACTCTCAGTGCCACATCTATGTTCTTCTTGAACGCTTTCAGGGATGTTGACTCAACCACTTTTCCAGCACCTCACCACTCTTGGAGATTGTTCCTAATATCCAACCCGAACATTCCGTGGTGCAGCTTAAGGCCATTACCTCTCATCCTATCGCTAGTTAGCTGGGAAGTTACTTAGTTTTAGTTACGGCTGCTCCCTCATTTAATAGCAGTTAAAAGCTCTGGGATATTTTTCCACCGAACAGCACAGATGTGTTATCTACACATAGATATGTGTAATCCACAACCTCCAAGTCATTTGAGGTAGACATGGTTTAATGTATGAGTAAGCCACCTCCCAAGCACTGTAAATGTGGATTCAAAATATTATTTGATTTTATTCCTTTGCATAACTCTACTTATCACAACTCTAAAAAAAATGAGATAGAAACTATTAAAGAAGTGATGACAAAAATGCCATGTTAGATTTCCATTTATTTTATCATTAAAAAGATTTACAGCCTGTACTGATATCAGATTATAAAAATTAGGGCCCTCCATAAATTAAAAGGGCTTGCTCTTGCTGAGCTATAATAAGGGAGCTAATAAGTCAGATTTGAAAGGTTCAAGAAGCAGAAAAACAAGCAGCAATGAAAACATTGCTTAAAAGCATGTTGAGATTTTTAAACTAGGTTCTTGTAGAATGCAATAAATTTTAGTAGAAAAAGGTAACTTGCCAAAATAACTCTGCTAATCTTTCTCTTATAATAGTCTTCATGGCAGAATTAGTGATACTCTTCATTAAACAGGCTCTGCTATAATGACATTGAATCCCATGCAAATATTCTGCTTCTTTAGGAATAATTTATTGTAGTTTTACTGGAAAATTTTAGCTGGATCTTAAAAGGTTTTATGGCCTCAATTATAGCACTTTTACTCCTAATAATCAATATTGATTTTGCCCTATCATCCTTTTTAAAGTTTCTCTTGGTTTACATAGAATTCAAATCTTGACGGTTTATAAAGTGATAATATTTTCATTCTAAAATCATGTTCTTTTAGACAATTACTCCAGTTCCTCAATAGCTACATCTGTTACACCACTATCCTGTCCTGCTGCTGACAGACAGCAATGGGGTGCAGCCACGTGTGGTCCTCAGCACTTCCCAGAGTTGGGGCTCATGGAGAAGGCAGTGGTTCAGGGAGCCAGCTGCCTCCTTCCAGCCCCACAGAGGGCATACCTCCCTTGTTCTCTCCAGTGAGCAAGACGGTGAGCAATATGTGCACTTTGACTGGTTAGCCATGTGCATTATTCAGTTTTAAATAGAGAAATTGGAATCACTTGCCCTGGATGAGGACAGTGGTTCAGTGACATCCTAGAAGGCTGTGCATATAATGTAATATTCATTACTTTTACCTCCTTTTACCAAAGTACATATGTCTCATTATTTTACTCTTGCCTTTCCTAACATAATTAAATGGTGACATATGTATATATATATATAACCTAAATATTTACTTGATTTTTCAACAAGGAAGAATAAAGAAGAAATGTATGACAATGATTATGTGAAAAGAATAGTATATGGAAATTTTCTGTGACTGTTCCCACTAACTTGTATACACCTGCTTTGTAGGCTTTTTTACTCTGTCATTCTGCTCCCTTACACCAGGTTTATTTCAACATCTTAGGAAATGAAAAGATCCCCTTTTGCTTCAGAATTAGTCTTTGACTGATGAAAAGAATGAACCCCAGGGGCTGTCTTTTCCAATCAGGCACTGTACAAGCACTTGAGCTGACTATGTTCTGCAGAACACTGGAAACATGGCATGCCCAGGAAATGTTTGCCATCACATTAGAGATGCTGTAATGGGCATCACAAATCACCTGGACATTAATAGAATGAAATCACTTACTGCCTCTGAAAGCAGCTTTATTCTCAGTTGGTGTCCTGAAGGCACCATGTGTGCAGTCTAGATTTTCTCCCACAAAGGAGAAATTTTCAGGTATCATAAAAGTCTTGTTTTACTTGCTGCTTTTAGAGTTTGTTTATATTGCCACTGATTATTCCTGATGGCAATCCTTTAAAAACAACTAATATTGGAAAAAAATGATGTCAAAAAACAAGTAGAAGTCTTTTGAACTTCATGTGATATTTGATTTCTCTAAAAGCCATAGCAGGACAGGTTACAAGTCTTCTAATGACTGCTCTTGCTCTCACTTAGCTGCAATAACGCATCAAACGCGTTTCTTTATCCTGTTATTGCTGGTTTGTAATTTGATCATTTTGAATTCTCCCCAAGCTGTTGCAATGTGTCTGTAACAGAATCAGAGGTACCTCTGTGCACTTCTCATTTTGCTCAGAAAACAGAACAGCTTCAATGATCACAGCCCATGTGAAGCAGACAGCAGCGGTTAAATTAATTGTTGTGATCAAAGAAATGGGCTGTTAAAAATACCTGATTTCCTATTAGAGAAGACTTTTTAATTGTGCTTCTGGTGCCTAGAACACGTTGAATTTTTTATGAGATAATTCAGGTAACAGTCCATTAGAAATGGTATTCAATTTAGCCTGAGGAAGCTGAGGAAAAGCGAGAGCACTCCTGTGTGCACAGAGGCTGTCCTTTAGCCCCGACCCCTGCCAGGGCTGCAGTGAGCTCTGTGTGCCCTCCTCAGCCCCACTGTGCCCAGCCAGCCACATGGATGCATGCCCGAATCAGCTGCAGGCTGCACTCACACACCTAGGGGGGAGGTAAAGCCACTCGTGCCCACTCTGCTTCCCGTGCTGCAGGAGAAGCATCCTCTGCAGTTAAATTGAAGAGATCTCATGAGCCAAATCTTTTACTGTCCATAAAATGAAATGTCTGGCATCTCAGGCTTATCTTTCTACTTTTAACTTATTTTCACTTTGTATTAATAGAATGTTTGTTATACCATGTTCAAGAAAGCATCTAGTTTCTCCAGTGCTACTCTAGCAATCAAACTGATAGCTGTAAAGCAGATAAATAGGAGCTGTACACCACCATTGCTGCTGGCCCATTTTTCATTTTTTGAAATAAACCCCCTAGAGTCTTTTTTTTCAGAATAAATTGAAGATAAAAAAGTTATCTTCTGATGCGGATAGTTTGAACATGTCAGATTTGTGAAGCATGGTCTTTGGCTAGCTTAGCACTCTGCCTTTTGAAAGACATATAAGGCAGAGCACAGCTGTCAGATTTTTTTTACAAAAAAAGGTTGGATAAGGCAAAATTAAGTAGCTCTATTAAAAAACAGAGGATCTGTAAAGTCAGATTCTACTCTTCTTGTTAATGCCAAGTAGTGTTTAAGTGCACAACTCTTCCTCACTGAAATCAATGTAATTACTCAGGAAGGGAAACATGCTTAATCTGTCCTTAACTAGTCTGATTTTGGCAGTGAAAATTCCCTTACTGCCCACAGTCTGACAAATGCCCCCTAGTCTGTGCCCCATGTTCCAAGCAGAAGAGAAGACTTAAGCAATTCTGCCAAGATGAGCAGCAGGCTCACTGATTATCAAGGACCCATTTATTTTCAGCAGTTCTTACATATCTTTAAATTACACTGGGGAAGCTTCCTTTCTCATCCCTAGCTCTTCTACAAGTCTAAAGGTTACATATATCTTTTCAGTATATTTATAAGCAAAATATCAATTTTAAGCATTGCAGAAAGGAGTACAGAGTTCTGCTTCCTTGGTGAGTTATAGAAATGTAATTTCTTTCAGCCCTCAGAAGGCTAGTTATATCTGGATCAGAAATAATAGATCTGAGATTAGTAAAGGTAACAATTCTCAGTATATTGCTTCTTGATTTTCATTTTTCCACATAGATCTTCAGCAGTCAATGCAATTCACAGCTCAGATAAAATGTAGCAAAGATGTTTTTATACTGCACTGACTTCATTAAATGTTCCTGAAATGCACTTTGCACTTTTGCACACCTACAAGCACATACTGTTGTAGTTCTATTCTGCTCATTCTTCTAGACTATCTAGAATGTCAATGCAGTCTTTTATTTAGAAGTCACTACAGGGACCTACTTGCCATCTCATACAGCTGCATCACCTCATCACCATTCTCACCTGCAAAGCCACTAATCCATGGCCAACTTTGGGTAAAATAGCATTTACCCAAATTTGCTGTGCAAGTAGTTGCATTGATTTTACACAGGGAGGTAAGAAATTTAGTGCAGATGTAGTTGTCTGCTTCACTGAATATTTTGATATTATGCTGCTTGCGAACCACGCCACCATGCCAACAGTGCACTAACAAGCACCAAGCTTCTTGACTAGAACATTTATAAGCCCTGAGATAATAACACAAACAGTAAACACGATCAGTTCTGCTCTGACAATTCTATTCAAAGAATATTCTGATATTTTTTGCCAAGGACATGCTGCTAACAACTTCTGATGTTTGTCTCCATGTGCACTGACTTGGAGATTCTCACATTATTCCAGTAAAGAAGGAAGAAACGTCTGTGTGAGAGAAACTTTCTCTGCTAATAGTCTGTTAATACTATACAGTGGTTTAGTCACACCATAAAGTTAAAAAAGATGTGTAGTTGATTAACGAATAGTCTGTAATTGATGCTTATCTGTAGGAACATCCTCATCATCATTTTCATAGTGCAGAACACTTCAGATAAGACCTAGAATAAAGAGTAGAGTTGGGAAAAATGTGAATTTTCATATCCAAAATTCATGCAGTCTGTAGAAGGCTGAGATGGCAATGGAAGATAGATGGCTTGGTTGGAACAGAAGGTCCAAAAGAAGAAGGGAAAGAAGTCTGGATAATATCTACAGTGGAAAAGGCTTTAGCCTTGATCTATGTCTTTCTATACAAACACATTTGCACAAAAATAAGTGGAACTGCTCATGTGATGGAAATCGCCCCACTACTTACAGAATCTGGCCTTAAAAAGGCTCCTATCTCAGATGCTGAAAGCCATCACTTTCAGCTTCATTTTCCCTCTGAAGTCCAGATTGAGTGTTTGTAAGGCAATGTCCCATGAATGGAATTTCCCTTCATTTAAAAAACAACTAAAACAACTAAAATATCTCCTGACAAATATATTGAGTGAACCCAGTAATGACTCTCATTTGCTGATGTTCACCCAGTAAAGAAAGGAAGCAGCACCTTTCCTCTCAACGGAAATGAAGAACACTGTTCTCAGTATGGGGGTATATATGGGGAAAACTAATTACTTTTTCCATGCCAGGAGAGAAATGACATGAGACTACAAAGAAAGGTGAATTCTGGTGACCCTATGACCTCTGCAAAAACGTGACCTTGGCCTATAATGAACTGCACTTCATGGAGGGCACAGCACTGGGGCCATGCACTCAAAGGCAAAGAAAAAGGAGTGCAGCTCAGGAGCCAAAGAGAAACAGCCTAGAGGAAGGTCATCATGACATTAAGCAGTCAGTGTTTCTGTATGAGAATGCTTCCTCAAGCCAGATATTCACTAATCTGGCCTGAAATTATGTTCATTCTTGGGAAGTCTGCTTGTGGTTTAAGTGTTGCAAAATACGCATTTCCAGAACGGCACAAAGAGAAACTTACAGAATAAAGAAGTAAACAAATCTTTTAAACACTGTTTGAAAACTTTCTATTTCCCTACCACTGGAAAGTGTCATTTAAAAATTGTTTTATCCCCTACTGCTTTGGCTTGTCATTTCTTCTTCAGTCCTCTGCAACTGGCCTTGCTGGTAGGTTTGTCCCAGTCTACTTCTGCCAAACCTGGACCACAGCTCTCAACATCCCACTCTCCACCCCAGGCTCTCAGAGCAATGCTTCATCCTGAATGTGCCCTGCTGCATGGTTGGTGGGCTGGTTCCCTGCTGGAACTGGAGTGCAGCTTTCTGTCAGCAGAAGTAGCTGGGGCTGCCAACTGGAAATCAACAGTAGGACATGTTTCTTCATTAGCTCTTGGGGACTACTGCTCTTTTTCCCTTAGATATTTTCCAAAACATTTTAATAGCAGTAATAGCAAGGATAATTTTACAGTTAGAACCTCTTCCACCCTCATGGTAAGGGCATACCGTCCTTATCCTCTGCAGAAGGTCAGAAAGTGAATAGCTGTGAAATGAATCAGTACACACAAAAAGAATTTAACTTCATCATTTTTCCGCTCCAGTGAAAATAGAATTAAATCTTCAATAACTATTTCATTTCATCTAGTCCTCATTATTGCAAAAATATTTTACTTTGTTACATAAGAGGAAGAAAAAAAGTCATTTTTTTCTAAAATATCCTTTTTCAGTGTTTTAGACATAAAACTCTGTGCTTGTCTCCTTTACAAAGGGAATTAACAGTGAAGTTACTTGCTGGTGCTGCTGTATCAAGGGATACAGAAGACTCACTCCTCAGGTGAGTCTCCCCAGAGACAGAATCCAAGTTTGTAATGAATAGCTCTGAAAAGTTTCAAGTCACATATGGCCATGACTAGCTAAACTGAGGTCTGAAAATAACACATTCCACTAACAAAACCTGGAAGAAAGAGGAAATATTTGTTTGATTCTGTGTTATAATACAGTTATTTTAACTTTTTTTTGCTCCTTTTAAGAAGTGAGAGAATAAAAAATGTTCACAACAAATCAGAGGAAAAAGTCAAAATCAGAAATGCAATTGCTAGACATGTTTGGAGGTGGTCATTCAATGATCCGAACCTGTGGGACTGAGATAAATTACTTGTGGTAACATTTTCCTCTTGGAAAATCACAGATGAGACTAAATGAGACGTTTTATATATATAGTAGCAAACAGTCATAGGTACATTTCATTTTGAAAGTCCCATCTGTCTTACAGCCCAAACAGTTTTTGACACCACAGAATGATTGCTGCACTTCACTTTATATGAAAAGGCAGTAAGAGTCATACACCAGGGCTCTAAACATCAGAGTTCTATTTTACTATATTGAGCATTTATTCTAAGGAACTGGGTTAAAAAATAAAGAAAAAAGAAAAGGAGGAAGATAGATTAATAGTTTGTATTTATTGCCCTAAAAGCGTGATCAAGCTTTGATTTCAAGACTCAGATTTAACTAATCCCTAGAAGGATCATTCATAAATTCAAGCTGTTGCAATTTTTCCTAGAAAAGCAAACAAAATGCACAAATGTGATTTATCATTTGATCACACTTTAATTGACATTAAAGCTGCAAATATTAAGGAACTCAGCCTGTGTACTTCTTGGAGCCTGATTCAGCATGCATTTTAAAGCTAACTGTGTGTGGCAAGCCACAGTCAGTAGGGTTTAAATTAATAACACAGAATTAAATACTGCCATCAAAGCAAAGAGTTAATTGGTTTCCTATTTGTAGTATGACAATGAAATGCCACAAGAGCTCAATGGCTGTTATCATCACTAGAAAATAAGTGTAGAGTTTATCCAAGATTGAAGAGGAATTAGCGTGCTGTCTTATTGCTTAATAAAGAGCCACCGCCAGCGTGCTCAGTCACAGCTACAATCATCATCCTTATCAAGGCACTAGCAATTATTTTATCTACAGTATAATGAAACACTTATTTCTGAGACTCAAGCTATGCCTCTGAGCAGACGCTAGTTGGACTCTATGCGTTACAAAATCGCCCACAACAGACAAATGCATCCTATTTGCAGTCCCCCAGAAGGATCTTACATGACTCTGAAAAGCAAACAGAAAAGAGATTTCTCCTTTAAATGTCTTATAAAATCCCACTATAGATTATTTTAATCCGTTTATACATTCAGGAAAAAAATTGTCTACTAGATAGGGAAGATGATTTTGGATCATACAAAACAGAACCACATATTTTCTCTGTGACAATGGGTACCTTTGGAATGCTTGCATGACTATGAAAGAATCCAAGATGCAAGCTGGGGAGTAATTTCTGGCCCTGGTCAGCTTGCTGTGAGAATAAAGTCAAGGCCTTCCCCTGATTCTCCCCCCAGTGCAGCTTTATAGACTTGAATCTGCCCTTGCCAGTATTATGGGGGATGAAGACTAAGTGAGAATTGTTTGCTCCTTTTGGTCCTCAAGTTGTCATATTGGACAACTAATCAAAAGCAATTTGGACTGGAACGAGAGAGTGATTGTCCAGGTCTTTCCCAGTTTCTGAAAGATTGTGTCTGACAGTTGATGGAACAAGAATTTTCCTTCAAATTATTTTCCATGTACATGTAAAGAAGGATGGTAATTATGGAAAACCAACAAAATAAGTTTGCCTCCTTAGCATTCTGGCTTTGCAACAACGCTGCAGAAGATCTTACATGTCTATAGAAGAACAGAATAGATAGAGATTAATTTTTAGCATTTGATATAATCCAAACCAATGTACTATGCTACAGCTCAGTGTGTTCTGCTAGACTGTAACAGAGCAAGTTATAAAGGAAGGCAGATACATCAGTTTTTCACATTCTTAATGAACAGTGTGAATTCATTGCTTTCAGAATAACAGATGATTTAATTGAATCTGTATAATCTAATGCAATCTATCTCATTTAACTAAATGTCACACAGCCCTTTTCACCAAGAGGCAGTTTATGTACACACACCAAGGAGCAGCACCAGTTTCTGATTCCTAACTAGATCAGTTTTCATGAGTCGCCCACAAAAAACCGCACACTTCTGTTTTGTTTCTGACTTAACTGTTAAATGCACAAGATGTGTTTGAAAGCCTATGGCCTAACACCAGAGAAACAGAAAATTAGAAGCAAAAAACCATGCTGTATTTATTTATATATTCAGCCTGAGACATAAGCAACGCAAAAGGTAGGAGTGAGTAAACTTTTAAGCCTTCTTTCAATGGTATATTTCTAAATTCTCCATTAAATATCTCAGACACCATGGGACAGTCTAACTGCTGTTATCAATATGGTTGTCCTGATTCTCAAAGAAGTGGTCTCTCTCTCTCTCTGTACACATATGGCTCAAGAGTAGAGTAAAATATTTACATATTTTTGCAGCTAAATTCACTTTTCCTTAAACATATGAAACGTACACTCAGATACCCCCAAATGCAGTAAAGCGTAAATGTATTTTCTCAAAAAAGATCCAGGAACCTAAATCTCATAACAGGAGAGTGACACTTTTGAAAATAAAATACAAGATTCTTAAATCATTTTGGCATTTTGAAAATAAATCTGAAATCATTAGTGACCTCAGTGGCCTTAAGTCTCAATCTAGAGAATGACACCACTGTAGTTGCAATCTACCATTCTCCCTAATTAGCTGTCATTTTGCGTCAGTTCGCAAGGAAGAACAAAACTCACAAAAGACATCATTTCTGGCCTCCTCCTTACTTAAAAGTTCTTCATTTTCACGTAGCTTTTGAAATCTGACTGGCACAGAAACCAAGAAAGTGGGGGAATAAGTGATCAAAAGATGCTGATTTATGGTTTAAAGCATTTGAACATTTTTAAGACCTTCAAGAGGACAATTTAACGTGTCCCCAGGTTACTTTAGTTTACACAGCCAGCCCTCACGACAGAGATAATCTAGGCAGACGTTGTCTTTGGCAACATTACAGGACTACATTTCACAAAACTGGCCTGTTTGTTAACTGTTTTTCACTGTTTCAGACAGCCACTCATGCATTATTTATGGCATCAGGCATTGCTATATCTTTTCTTTCACCTCCTATTTTATTACAGAAGCATAATTGTGGCTAGCATAAAAGCAATGAAAATACAGCAAATACAGATTTAGCTATCAGTTGTATGTCTTGTCTTTTCAGAGTGCATAGGATTATTTGATGTGGGAATTTGTTTGATTTTCTTTCTGGGTAGATTCACTATTAAAAGTATAATTATACAAAATTTGAACCACTGGAAGACCTTCTAAGCCCTTCTGAACAGTGACTGACTAAAGAGGATCTTGACCTGTAGAATGGGCAAATCCAGGATGCTCACCATATAAGCACCCCCTTATTCACAGCTGACAGTTTAGGTTACCTTCACAAGATTTAGGCAATCTACTTATTTTCTTGAAGCCATTTGCACACCCCTCCCCAATATACCAAGAATATAAATGAATAAAGGGCCTGGCATTAATCTACAAAACACCTAGGCACTATCAGCACATAGGGAAGGAACACTTTTGCAGGCTATCAGCCGAATGACTTAACCATTTTTATCTACTTATGCAGTTTGTCGAGAACAAATTACACTGTAGGGGTGGGGTGAAAACTGAGTAAATTTGGGTTGATTCATCACCTGTCCTACTTTGCAGATCAATCAGTTAATAATTTCATTGACCTGGAGGATCACTCAGAACAATATATTTAATTCAGTCATGCATTTAGTTTAATTAAGGTTTGAAGATACAGTGCTCTGCTGGCAAAGAGATATTAAATCTGTTTTCTTTCTGCTTTCCATTCACCATGTGAAATTTCCTACTGGTTATCATTCATAAAAGATCTTTTATTTTAGTTTAGCTAAATTGCCTGCTTCTGTGAAATAATGTGCCATTCTTTGGAATAAGAATCAGGTGAAAGTCTTTTACACTTCCAATAGCAAAAAGATATTTGAAAGAAAAAGACATGTCATGAGACCCTGGAATACATTGTGTTTCACCATGACTGCCCCCGAGATGCAGGTATCTGGGGCAGAGACCTTCCCTCACTCAGAGTGTACATATGTGCAGTGCCACTGCTTCACATTTCGTAACCCCCCCGTCAGTTCTCTCTAGATGCCATTCTGACCTCATCTCACTGCAAGTTTGTTCTTATTAGGGGCCTGATCCATCAAAGCACTTAAGCACATGGTTGTAGGTTGTAAACCCACCAGGACTTTTTATAACCCTGTGAAGTATGTAGAGTGTGTACCTATGGCACTATAAAAGATAGGCTAAAGTGATGCCTGCGATAAGAGCTAGCCTTTTCTTTTCAGCAGTTTTCCTCTGTAACACACAGTTTCTGCAGTTTGTGTTGCACATATTTCAAACTAGGCTGGTTTTGACAAATTGACTGTTTATTTTTTAGTTTTTGTCTTTTTTTTTTTTTTTTTGCACCTGTCTAGAAGAGCATCTACACCTAATAAATTTTCAAGATATTCTTCCTTATCTGCATTCCTCAAAAAACCACTTAGATTCTGTTAGACACTCTGGAGGAACACTTAATAGTTAAAATTTTTCAATTCTGCTTCCTAAAAAAATTAAATAAGAAAACAGGACCATCATGGTCCCTGCAGATGCCACGGAGAGTAAATTTTAAGGATTGTTCTGAGAGCAGAATTTTAATTTTTGTAAGCACTGAAAATAAAAAGTAATTAAACCTCTGCATATTCCTCATGTACTATAAATACATTAATAAAATAGGCAAAGAAAACCATCTCCTAAATTCTTAGCAGTAGTAAAATTCTGAATATTGAAATAGTTTAATTTATTCATTTATAATTTTTATCAGGCTTAAATAGGCCTCTAGGAGCAATTTAACCGTTACAATAACACAATTGTTCAGTACACTCAGTAGTTAGATACACAGACACTTCCGCACAAAATCCAAATAGCAAACTACCGGCAAAATCCCATGTTCCAGTGTAAAGCGATGATGAATTTATGCAAAGACAGCAGATGATTCTCTCCTGCCTCCTTTATGAATGAGTAACTTCTGTATTTCAGCGTAAAAACTATTAGGCAGCGAATCAGTGCCTCAGTTTCAGCTGGGATGGAGTTGTTTTCTTTAGAGCGTCTAGTGTGATGCTGTGTTTTGGTTGTAGGAGAAAAACAATACTGATAACACACCAATATTTATAGTTGCTGCTAAGCAGTGTTGTACAGAGCAGTAATCATTCTTTCAGACAAGTACTAAAAGGTATTGAGACGAATCAATACCTTCTGTTACTCTCAGAATTCTACCAGTAAAAGACATCTTGTATCAAAGTAGGAAAAAAGTGAGTAGATCAGAAACTCTTCATCTCTATGGAGACTACTCAGTCTCTTCATAAAGCTGTACCTTAATAACTTGCTTATATCCAAATTTGGGAAGGCTTCCTCCAGAAATATAGTATCATAGTTAAAGGTTGAAAGGGATCTAAGGTTGAAAGGGATCTCAGGAGGTCTCTAGTCCAACTCTCTTCTCAAAACAGGATCAATTCTGATGTCAGACCAAATTACTTAAGTAACTCTTAGGTTATTCTGGTCAGATCTTGAAACCTCCATGCCTGGAGAATGCACAGCCTTTGGCCAACGCATTCCACTGCTTGAGTGTCCTGCTGCCGTGAGTCCAGAGCCACTACAGGAGTACCAATGAGAAAATCTGATTTCACAAACTGCCTCCAAATCACCCTGAGAAAAGACCATTTAAGCATACTCTGTAGCTTGCACTTTATTTACTTTTTCTTTAAAGGAGAGGTAAAATCTGCTCACTTTGTGAATGCAGTTATTAACTACTACTTTTGGTAGAGGCTCCCTCAGCACACAAGCAAACAATATATACTTTGTCACATTTTGAACGTTTCTTAACCAAGAGAGCTAGAAAGAGTTTTCTAATTCACGTAAATACTAAAGTCACCATCTGAATGCGAAGCACAAAGTTACTGACTTAGGCCTTCATCTGATCTAATCTTAGATGCATCTGTCCCCACTGAAAAGCTTTGCATTGCCTGGAAATTAGATGGCTGCTGCAGAATCTGCTGCTATGTCCACCCCATTGCATGGATGGAATAAGTCCCCCAGACATACATATCTCCATTGCATATCTCCTTAGGGAGATGTTTATAATATTCATGATATGAATATGATGAAGATTCATATTCTTTTTTCTGAACAGTTCTTTAAATATTTTAGTATTCTCTTTAAAAACATGTTTTTAATTCAAATTTTAAGATATTTTTGTCTTATACATTTTATCAGTCAGGCATCTCTACCACAGGTTTCTTACTGAGGACTCAAAAAAACCTGAATGCTAGGAATTTGCTGACAGTAAAGGAGGTATTAAACTTGCTTCGAGATCCCCCTCAAATTCTCAAAAAATATGCTGCATCCTTGTAGAGCCTAAACCACTAAGTAGACTTCTAATATTTCGTAAGATGCCAAGAAATCATTTACCATCAAGAGAAACTTGCTTTTGTGTAGGAATTGCATATTTTATTTTGTAAAAAGGAATATAATAAAATCTAACAGAGAAGGGAAATCAAGATATCTGTGGAAGTCTTTTTCACTGTTGCCATAGTAACCCCCTTAATAAGCTGGTAACCTTGGTTAGGGACAACCCCATAGGCAAATCTACTATAAAAATTTCTGTCAAAATGAATACACTCTAAGTGTTTGGCTTTTTGCATTGTTTTTGCAAATATCTTATACTGTTTTTCTTTTCCTTGCTGTCTTTAAGAAGCAGAGAATCTGTTCAGCCATTGCTTTCAGTGTTGAGAAAGGTATGTTTCAGGTACCACACACTTAATTAGTATTTAACGACATTGCAAGAAAAAAAACAACAAATTGGCTTGAATGTTCATTCAAAAACTGTCAAAAGCCTTTTCCAGAATATTAAAACTGCAAACTTAGAAATGATTGCAGAATCACTTGAATGCTGTCTGCTCCTAGCAGATCCAGCTTTCGGTTTGTGCAAAGGCTGCAATTGGGAGCGAGTTAAGAAGAGAGAGAAAGATTTTGGATTTACATAATCAGAAAGAGGGCTGGGGTGAAAAATTACAATCTAATTCAAAATTCTCCAGGTTCAAATAGTAATTGTCAAGGTTGGGTTCAAACTATGTGTGCTAATTTTTTGTACTTAAGGGAGAAAGTCCCTTGCAGCAGGGACTGGTGGGGGGTCCTGGGCCCTAAGTAGGTAGGAGAACGACTAGGGATCAGGCAGGCTGGGGGTTTGGAGTAAATAGTTTGGAACCATTTACCTATGGGGAAAAATACCCTGTCTCTATACTATTTTAACACATCTCAAACAAAACAGCATAAAAAAATAAGGCTTTGTAGTAGCTGATGAACAAACACAGGACAACATAACGTCCTGGCTAGAGCTAAAGCTCCAGTTCTGCATAAATGCACATGTTCAAATTCAGCATCTCAAAGCTGTGGCTAAATGCCATCAACTATATAACTTTCTTTCTTTTTTTAACCTTTTTCTCTTGTGAGGAGTACATGAATGGATAATGCACAAACGTCACTCAGCTGGAGACAAGATAGCTACCAACTCATATCAGTTGCAATACTCTCAAAGTTAATTATAACTATTTTTATTATGCCTTATTGACTACTAATAATCTCTGGGGTGATTAATGCGTAAGAAAGTATGTATGTGTTGATGATAGAAAGCAGAATGAATTGTACTGATTTATTGCAACTCTTCATTAAGTTTAAAAGCATTCCACTGTGATGAAGACATCAACCATAGACTGTGGTATTTTCACACTGCAAAGGAATAGTTAAGGGCAGGAAGACAAAAAAAGAAAGCAATGTTTTAACTTGAATTCAAGCCAGATTTCACAAAAACAAGACCCTATTCAAATCCAATGAAGTAAAACATGTGAAAAGTATCTGCCACTTTTCCCTGTTAAAGGCACAGATGAAATGTATCTACTTATGCACACCCAAAAAATGTTGCTAGGTAAGCTTTACTATATTGAATAAATATAGTAAACTGTAAATTTTCAAATCTTGATTCTTATTCTTTATTACCTACAACTGAATTTAAACCACCAATTTAAGTCATAGAACAAGAAGGACATTTTCATATCTTTTTCTTTGTGAAGTTCTGATTGCTATTTTTTAATTAAAAAGAACAGCCCAAACCCCCAAAATCAGATCAAGTACCAAGGTGACATTTTAGGTTATTTAACAACTTTGATAGTTATGGAACATATTTTTAAGGAGTTGGTAGAAAGGAATTATGTAATACAGCTACAGGTTTTGGATAGAGGAAGCACAAAAGAAGCAAAATAGAAGTATTGCAAACTTCTAATTCAAAAGGAAAATTCCTTTTAACTCCAGTGGGATTAAGATTCTGTCTTGTGTTCTTAATTATTTCCTGGTGAGTTTTACACAAGTGAATATTACCGGCAAAATTCAGGTCATTAACACAACTGCCTCAACACTGAGAAAGACTGAATGCATGCTTGTTTCCCAAATGACATGTGGCCCTGCAGTCTGTGCACATATGCATCCCCATGTAATAGAGCTGAAATTCTTCGTAAGCATTATCATCAGTCATTTTTCTCAGAGGAAAACGAGCACAGTATGTCATTATGCTTTAGAATTGTATCACAGTTTGGCTACTAATAGGCACTGGGCCAAACTCCAGAAAAAAATCAGATTATATTTATTTTGGAAGCCTCTTAAAACAGGAACACTCTCTTTTGTGGTACTTAGCACACTGTCAGCACTTACAAATACAAATAAATAATTCAAAATCCGATATTCAGTTTTGGCAAAATGTTCTGAATACCTGTCTGAAGAGGATTAATTAGGCAGCTGCATCTCTCCTGACTTCAAGCCTGGATGGCTCCTGCCCCCAGCATTTGATAGCAGGACATCTGGGGCTTCTCACACCAGAATCCCCCTCTACAAAGTGTAAAGTATCCTCTGACCAGTGAGGCAGCAACACTACCCTGCTTTCTCACAGATCCACATTGTCTCATAATTGCCTTAATGATCTCCTACTCCTATTTACAATTAAAAAGAAGAACCTTATTTCTGCCTTATCTAATGGTATCTCTGATTCCATCTCACATACAACAGTGTATATGGTGTTTTTTCTTTAAAAAAATATTTTTTCTATCTTTTGAAATTGCTAAAGCATTTCTAATATCTTTAATAAACCTTTTTCAATAGCACAGAAAATCCCTCCTCAATTCTTCTTCAGTCTGATTAAATTATCACAGACACTTAATGCCTATCTTAAACAGCACTCACTGAAGTAAACAACTGCTGGCATTTTCCTTAGTCTTTTGAGGTGATTACCAGCCACCCACTGCCATTTGCAGAATATACATAGATGTTGTCTTTTGCCCATCCAGGACTTCTAGCTGGAAAAATGCTGTACATTAATTAGTATCATCAAGTCACCATCATTCTCTGTGATGTTCAGAGAGGAAGTTTTAGATATATTTCAGTTCTCTAGACTCATCCACATAGGTATGCTACTCCTAATCACCCCAAGATTTTTCTCCATGTCCAGTCAGACTCCATTCACAGAGGGAACACTGCACCTTTCCTGCAGCTGCCCACCATTAAACTTTCAGGGTAATCTCAGTATGTCTATGGTGCAGAGCAGAACTTAATATTTGGATGCACAGTGTACTATTAAAGTCATTATATTGCTCTGTTCTTCAGTAACCTTAATTGGTTTGAGGCTATTTATGCAATGAAGAACAGCTTTCATATTTTCTTCTCAGCTGCTTATGATACAACTTAAACATCACTGCCCAAATCTGCATTTTCACTTCCTTTAAGCCTTTGACAGAGCATGGATTCAAAACATATTTTTACTTCTATGTTCTGATTATTTGTTATCAGGATGAACAGCCCTTTTTATTTTTTGTATGTGACTTCAGAAGAGGGATTTTGTGGACTCAAATCATCCTGAGGTAAGCAATCACTAGTAGAGTTACTATGTTCTTCATACATACAGGCATAAACTGAGTAAGGCTTTAAGAATATAATAAATAATAATAAGGTACTTTTAATGTAGCACTACAGTCCCAGATTTTATCTACAGACTTTGCATCAAAATAGATAAGAAATTAATCCCTCTGTCTAATAACATTTCCTTGGAAAATACTAGATCATAATAAGTATTCCCAGTAGAAAGATCTCTGTTGTAGATGCTATCTCAGTCGTTCTGATGCTTCTGCTTAACAAGGCATAAAGCCTGTCATTATAAGTGCATATATCTTTACTGTCAAAATTTCGTTTTAATTATAGTACCCAGAATAGGAAAAGCTACCATATGAGAAGTTACTACAGAAGGTTACAGTAGTTCCTTTCATCTCGTCTATGCTCTTCAGAGGCTTCAGAGGAATGAGTTATCACAGTTCCAGGCTAGATCTCTTTATCCAGGCTTACTACCTTGGATTTATTTTTATATACATTTATTTTAAGTACACTTAATGGAAACAACTTGGTTTGGATCTTCAGTACTAGGTTCCATCCCACCTTTTTGATCTATTTTCTCATAATTTTCGCTGGTAACTAGTGAGAATCCATTTCTTCCAATTTCAGTTAACTCTCCAGTGATCTGTCTCTAACAGGAAAAACTCAATTCTTCTTCCAAAAAACTAACATTTAAAAATTGATTGTATCTTGCAGTTATTATAAAATCTACAGACTGAGACTTCTCAACTCTTGGAAGACTTTAAGAACAGGTGAAAAATGGCATGCATACTCCTGCTTTGGAGGACAGCGAACTCACATACCCTACATTTCTGTTTTAAGTACTTTACGCAGGTCTCAGCACCAATAACCAGTTTTCTACCTTTCTGCAGAATTTTCCAGCAAGAAACACATTACTTCAAGAGGAGACGGTGAGACCATACAGTCTGTAACAGAACTCATAAAATGTCAAGGCTAGTATTACACCCTGCCCAATCACCTCAATGTAACAGCTCAGACTTTGAGTACCATGTAATGAATGCTTACAAGAAATTCTTCAGAGTAAACTCAGAAATTAAAAAAAAAAAAATCCTGAATACTTTTAAGTAATAACTAAAATTTAAGAAAGTCTTATTATTTGTGATTGTGAGCAGAATCATGCATAGATGAGATGTATGAATAGCCAGGTAGTCTTGCATTTCTTAGGTTACATATTTCTTTTTTTTTTCTCTCTCTCTCTTAATTCAGAGCTATACAACTCTAAATGTTCTGAGATTATCTGTTTATTAGTTTTGATCAGTCATCACTCTTAAGGAACTAGAAAGATGAGAATATAAAGAAACTCAAGAAATCAAAAGTATACAGTAGTCAAGAAAAGCAGCTCACAGATTTGACAAAATAGAGAAAATGAGATCATAATTCCACCACTGTTACACAGACACACTAAAATATCATATTTGATAATTAGCTCATATTAGAAAGATCTATGCCAAATCTAACATGGTTACTTTGAAAAAATTGGTAGCATACTTTCAGATATATGTGCAAACTTTTTGGTGTTGTGATTTAATTTTAACTTGGCAGTTGAGGATTCCTTTAACTTAAATTTCACAAATTTTGAAAATGGAAAATTCTAAAACTTTTGTTAATACTGTATTTTAAGGCACCCATACTGTGGATATTCTGCAAATAGAAATAAATTCATTTACTATTTGCATGAATTATTTCCCTCTACTAAGTGTACAATGAAACCAATAAAGCAAAATAAACATGAGTCATACAATACAACTGCAACTGTTTGTCAGATATTATATCACAGTACAAGGGGACATGCATTAAATATTAACTCCAGCTAATGATACTAAACAGTCTCTTACACAGATTATGACTGAATGATTTTGCTTTTGCATGGTGTTCTAGACAAGAAAAATGGCAACTATTCATTCCTACCCTAACCTGGAAGATCGCCCATTAGCTTTACATTAAATAAATATCAGCAATAATATTAAACAAAGCTTAACTGTTGTCACAAAATGTCAATTATCATTTACTTTATGAGTGCTACTTAAAATAATGGTTATTGTAATTATTGTGTCAGTCTCTCTGACTTCTAATTTTCTGCATTGGTAAGAAACTTATGTTTATGCTAGGAAACAAGTTGTCATTCCGGAACAAGAACCCTTAGCTGGTGTTGGGACCTAGTGATCTCCTAGACTTCTGCCAAAGTTATTTTAATTAGTCTTCTCCTAACAGCATTTAAACAAATCCGCTCCTACCAGGAAAGGAAGAAATGACTTCTCAAAGACTTCTCAGTCAGATGGTTTACCTAGTTCTTTTTCTCCATTGCCATAAATCTTGGTGTGGAGATTATTAGTGACTTAAGACTACTTTCCTCCCCCCACAAACACAATGAACTGCGACCATGTTACTCACTGGAATGCTCACATATCATTCAAGTACAAATGTCCTGTTTCTGCATGGTTTATTTTCACACCATTGTTGGGTGCTAAAATGCTTTTACACCATTTATAAGGCATGGGCATTTTAACTAATCTATCCAGTCTATTCCAGGTATGTCAAAGTAGAAAAATTTTAGGTAACCGTGCATTTGTGTAATGCTGTAGGTACGTATACTGGAGCCAGACGTGTTTGAGTGATCCTTAACACATTATTTGAATGTCAGATTAGCTGGCAGTGATGTTCTATGAATTTCACGATGCATAGAGAAGTTGAGACTATACCTTAATCTGAATATGTGAAATGATCCTAAAACACGACTCCCAAGAGAAATTGACTTACAGACTTTTGGGACAACAAAAGTCCATTATTTTTGTCCACATTTAGTGAAAACAGTTAGAATTTACCTCCCTATAGTCTACAAAGATCTTGCACGATGTTTGGCTCTGGACCTCACATACTTTCTTTACAAAGGAATCACTGTCTGTTTCCTGAGTGGGAATGCTAACTTTTGCAAGCTCACAATGTGCGTGTGTGCGTGTTGCCCCAGAATTTTGAGCTGTGCAGCCCAGCGCTCCATGCTGTTAAATAAACACAGCATGGCTGCTGGGGCACACCGCCAAGGCTGAGGCCAGGAGGAGGGGATGAGGCTGGGAGGAAATAAGAGCAAATTCCTCTGAAATGATCTGACAGGAAATGACAGAGTGTCAGCCTTATATAACCACACTGAGAGAGAGAGAGGGTGGGAGAAGTTCTTCCTAAACACAGAGCAGTGCCAGATCTCAGTAGGTGAGGATGATGAAATAATAAAGCATTTCCCGTGTGTGTTTTTCATTAGTCCTGTTTTGTTTTTCTTCCAAGTGCTGTGGAAACAGAACAGAAGCCCATGTTTCAGCCAGGATTGCAATGGCCTCCTCCCATGGGAATAGCAGCTGCATAAATAGGAGGGAAGCCCTCAGTGGAATTGCTTCCAACACCTTTCTAATGGAAATAATGATTTGCAAAGTCCAGTTTATACCTTTGCCACGTAATTAGTAGCCAAGATTAAAAACATTGTTCCAACTCCCAGCATCGTTGAAATCTGGCAAAACCTTAAATATTCCACTGTGTTCCAAGAAGGTAGCCCATAAGTGATCATTGTAAGGACAGTCTTAGCCAGTTCAGTCAAGCCCTTGAATCAATCAACACTTATTATATGGAAATTAACCAGTTTGATGTCAATTAGTGGAAATTTGTTAGCAGACATAACCTATGAGATGTTTTATTTTGAATTCCTTGCTCTCCCCACTGAAGCTAGCTAAGATGGGGCTTACGACCTAGCTGCATGTTTCTGAAGGCCTAGGGTAGAATTAATAAAAAAAGAAGTGGAGTGAAGCTGCAGTCAAATACACAAAAACTCTGTCTATAAGGCACAAGAAGAAAAAGAAACTGGATATCTGATTTTTTTTTTCCTGCAAGGAATCAATTTCTAGTCACAGATTTGGGTGCATAACAGTCTATTCTGTATGTGTCAATACTAAGTATAGGTAGATTAAAAAAAAGTGTATCTAGTCTGATGGCAATTTGTACCCTCATTTTGTGTTACTTTAAAAGTCCTTTTCTACCATGCTCTTATACATTATATTCTCATATTAAAAAAGTAATAGTTTCTAAATTAAAAATGTCTGACTTGATCATTAATTTTCCTCCTAAAATAACCTGAAAATGTAAAAAAAAAAAAAAAAAAAAAAAAAAGTCTGTCTACTCAAGCCAGAAAAGGTGATGAAATATTTCCTCAAGTCTTAAGAACATTACCTGTCTGGCACATGAGGTGGATTTGACTTTACTGTGAATTCCAACTTTTGTTTAAAATTAATAAAGCACCCTCACGTACCCTTCTACCTGCGTCTACCAGCAGTCAATATGACAACATGGTGCTATACAATTCAAATTAAATATTAGGACTGTGGGCTCAATCTCAAAGTTTTACAGCAATACTGAAACACAGTTAAGAAGGAAACACAGAATCAGAGTCTTGCTATAATATGGAAAACTCTTGACAGTCTTGGAGCCAGGTTTTCCACTCAGCTTACGGAAACTCCGCTGTAACTACCATTAACTGACCATGACATATACAGCCTAGTATCCTCCCATACAAATGAGTGTTTAAAAGAAATGCTGTATGTTGCCTTCTATTCTAGACCACAAGCTTGCCACTTGGTTATCTACATTACTTTCAGCCAATGTCACTGTGGTACCCAGAGTTCAAACTTATACCTAATCTGTAGTATTTCTTAAAACTATGCTATAAAAAAAATTCCCAAGCATTAAATCGCCAGAATTATTTTTTTATGCTTGTTTAATTTATAAACAGTTATTAAATGAGCCATCAAATGTAGTGCAGTACAATACTTCCAGAAATTGACAATGTGGACACCACTGTCAAAATATAATGCCTTTCCTTTGATACTGATGGGAGTTCGGTAACCTACATGATCAATGCAATTTATCACCAGATTCAAGCAGTGACAGCACCTGCTCAAGAACAACCTGATAAAGTTGCAATTATTTCTTGATACTATTGGCCATCCAAGCTTCTACAATTTCACTAGTAAGAACTGTTCTAAGGCCAGGAGCCTCTTTTGGAGAGGTCATATTTATGCATGATCACATAGCTACGTTGTTGAAAAAGAATATGCTCACATAAATTAGTTTGTTTCTCCACCCTTGTTTAAAGGAATTTAAATGTTAACAAAAATTACTGTTCATTTACACATTTAGTAAATTAGCCATGTTGTTTTATATTATGAGTGGATCTTGTTCTTCTCAAAATTAGAGACAGTAATGCAATAAATGTTAAAACATTGGTAATGTACAAAGGGTCATTAATTTATTACAGGATACCTAGAGATTGTCATTTACTAATGCATCTGTACATGGGTGTTGAAGTATGCATAAATGATGGTGAAGTATGTTCCATTTATGAAAAAACGTATTTCATGATCAATATGTTTTGCATAAGAATTTTCAGTATATGGAAAGGTAGTATGGATCTCACCCTGGAGTATTTTTCATCTTCGTAGAGACTATAGCTAAACTCCTATTCAGATAAAATACCTGGATAAATCCTTGAATCTGGAGTGGCTTATAGGAATTTTGCTATCCATGCTAACGGATGCAAGATTTTCATTCTGGAATTTTATTTCTGGAGTTACAAAAGATGTACAATCTACCTTAGTAGTCTGAGGGCACATACCTCAATCAACACACAACTACGACAAGAGGAAGTCTGGTACATTTACTGGGGAACTAGCAAGATATTTCTTATAAACGTAGGCTATTAGTTTCCAAAAACTGTAGACTTTGTCTTGCGATTCTGTTGAAACCCTATCAGAGGATTCAAGTAATGTGTGCTGCTATGTCTTCTCAATTCATGAGGTAAAATGGATGGTTGTGGAAACATCACCAAAATGCTATGAAAGTAAGGATTCAGTTTTCAACAAAGCACATTATTTCTGCTAAAGCAATTACCACGATCAGGTCATTGATGTCAAAGTCCACCAGTGGCTTTAAGAGTCACATTTATGCATGATTACATAGTTACACTGTAATATCACTGGGAAAAAAAAAAGATGCTAACTTTAAAATAGCTAAACATTTAAAGTAGGTTTTCTGCCCTTCTTTATGTCAATTTCATTCTTAGCAATAAATACTGTTCAAAAAATTCTTTGATTAGTCTTTTTAGAGTAGGCTGTTTATTCCTGAGGTTATGAAAATGGCCAGCCTGTAAATAGTGGACCAAATTCTAGCAATATGATTATACATACAAGATGTAAGACTGACAGATGAAACTATTACATTATCATTTTTTTTCTCTTCCATTTTTCACACTAGCCAAGTACATTAAGTGACAAAACCTTCAAGGCCAGACTACAGAACTTAGGATCCCAGTGACATTAGTAACAGCTAGTAATGACCCTTTTCTTTCTCCTGTCATGAAACAGAGAGGTACTGCAAATAATTTTCAAAATTATTATATATTGAAAGAACAGAGCTTCCTGTATCCTTCAGTGCCTTTGTTAACTACTTCTTGAAGACATAATGTTCAATTTTTGAGATAACATATTATTTCCTCTAGCACTTAAAGCAAATTTCTACTTATATGAACTAAGATAACTTGATGCTGTGGAACTCAATGTTTCTAATGATTTTATATTGTACAATTTGCAGGTTTCTATAATTTGCAGCTCAAATTACCGTGTAAATCCTACACTAAAGGACAACTAAAAAACTACTCTGCTGGTCCTTGTGTGTAGAAACTTGTTATTGATTTATTGAAGTACAGAGCAAGTGTGTTACTACACCTACTTACCACACATTTGTAACATCTCAGCATCAGCTAAATAACAATATGCAACACTAAAAACTTGAATCACTTCAGGTTAAATTGTATTAAAATGAGAATATCATAGGATATAATCTATTTAACTAATGTATTAAGTTGGAAATCTTAGACAAATTGCCTTCTTTTACTTTACCTTTAACACCCACTCAGCATTTCACTGGTGATAAGGCTAAACGCTTTGTCAAAGTTAAGAAAGACTAGAAAAATGGATGTCTCTAGGAAAATAATTCAGAGCTCTTGCATGTATACACCTAACCAAAGTGTTTAGCTACACAACAGCATACTATTTTGTCACAAATTCCACAACATTTTCTCAGGTTTCAGAATAGTACTTGAAATGCAAGAATTACAGTGCCTACTAAGATGCTCTTTAATCATAGGTGTTTTTCTTATTTTCTTATCAGTGTAGCACTTAATCTGTGTGAAGCACCAATCTCCTTACTGTGTCTTTGAAGTAAATATAGGCACAATCACTTCTATTTCACAGGTGTTGACTTAAGGTAGATTGGTACTAAAATTAGAAGTTTCCATTGCATTTGCACATCCATTTTAGATGGTTAATTTTGGAAATAGTGAGGAGTGATTAACAGTATGTAAGACATCATACATTTAAAATTCAGCTGCAGGTGACTTCTGCCATGAGAAATCTTTGGTGCTGAAAGCTACAGCACACAGGATTGAGTTAGAACTTAGAAAAAGGGGAACACGGAGTTATTGACCCCATGCCAGTCAGAGGTGAGCCAGTGAGGTACTGGCACAGGCTGCCTAGAGAAGTTGTGGATACCCCATCCCTGAAGGCATTCAAGGCCAGGTTGGATGGAGTTCTGGATGATCTGGTCAGTGGCAATCCTGCCCATGGCAGAGGGGATGGAACTAGATCATCTTTAATATACATTCCAATCCAAGCCATTCTATGATTCTCAGACTGATTCTGTGATTTAATGATTCAATAATTTGATGTCGATTTGCTGCGGAGCGAGATATGCAGCACCATTAAGACACCATGTGTCAGAGATGAACCCAGGAAGATCTAAAGAGAGTTTTAATTTAGTTAATTATTTTAATTCCTATTTTTCTGAACGTTAATTTCAGAGATGGTTTGTTTCTGCCACTGCTCTGGTCAGGAGCAGGCTCAGCAGAATGCTATCAGGTGAAGTATCAGCTGTGGCTCGTTTGCTCCAAACAGATGAAGTGACAAAGGATTGAATATCAGAGATATTCTCTTCATCTGAACTGATTGGATATGAAATAAATAAGTTTCACAGGGACACCCTCTAAACACTTGCAAGAACCTGTGCCTGAGGGCAGGGACACAGCAATCACCATTTTCACTCATAGCTCAATTCACTGCATTTTGATAAGGTGAGACAGTGTCCCTTGCATTGTTTCGGATTCCCAGCGCATCTGGAAGATGGTTTGTAATTCATTCAGCAAATTATTAACTAGACAGCAAGAAAATGCCAGGGATCTCTCTATGGAGGTCTGGAACTCAGCTCAGATAGCAGGAAGAAGGAGACAAAAACAGCCATAAAAGCGTGCCTTGGTGCATGCTATCTTTGGTGAATTGAATGTTCCATTAGATTAAAAGGCATTCAAGTGCCCACATCCTTAAAAAAACATTACAGTAGTCAGGAATTTGTGTATTAATCTCATTAACCTGAGCACGCTCTGTTGCACAAGAACAGTTTTAGTTCTATGTCTCTTTAGGGTTTCACCTATGCTCTGGGAACACACTGCTGCCCAAGTCCTTTGACTGTGACTCATCTGCCAGATTCAGTGGAGAGGAGGAGGCAGAAGAAATACTGCAACCCCTTTAGGGTGAAGCATCATTGCAGGACAAGACATGCTGAGCTTTCTTGTGTCATAAACAAGCTGCTGGGAGATATACAAATTTTCAGTGTTGGCAGCTTTGCACTCACAGTATAACATTATCCTACTGCACCAAAATACAAGTGTGCATTGGCCAAACAACAGAAAATTTACAGCTTCTTCAATTTGTTTTTAAATACAGCTTGACAAATTTAATCAAAGACCACATACTAACAAAATAATTTATGGAAAAATCCTTTAAATGCCCTGGATTTACTAAGTCTATGAGTGACATAAATCAAATATGGCAAAAAAGAGGCATTGTGTTTGAGTGCAAGATTTTGCACCATGTTTTACCAGATAGCGAAAATGGTGTTAGCTATTGTACCATCTGATATTAATTATTATATAATGATTTTTAGATACACAACTCAATCTCCAGCATTTTAGTTCATAGCTACCATTGTTAGACAGATACTATTGCTCTTACCTTCACAAAAAGCTCAAATATATAGTATGATAATACACTGGTATAACTACCCATCACACTGATCTACGTGCTGAAATGAGGACTCCATGTCCTCATTTCACTTCACAGCTAGATACTGTGCCTGGACACTGTGAAGTATTACACTTCTTTGTTTTCTTTTTTCTTGAAAATGTAGCAGAGAATTTTTGAAGTGGAAATTACACACTCTAAGCAAACATCTAATATAAAAAGAATTGATGAGCACACAGTGGTAAGAACACAGTGAAAGAGAACAAAAACAAGTAGGAAATGTCACAGCAAGTTGATCTTAACTTTGGTGGATTGGAGAGGAGGATGCCATCTATTTGGCTCTATGCATAGTTGGCTTTGCCCCTGCAATACAGTCCAATTGTTTTCAAACAGACCCTGATAATCAAACAGCTGAGCCTTTTCAGCCTTGTAAGCCATTCTTGCAGTCATATAGCACCAAAATGCTGCATCAACTCAGAGCTCTCTCTTTTATTGCCAGAAATGTGGTGAAGATATGAACAGGATACAGAACGGCCTCTATGTACGCTTTTGAGTACTCCAATCCAGAGAAGCTCCCAAGTTGGTAGTTAAAAGAGATCTTCACCTGAAGTACTTTTTCAGATAGTGCAATACCTGCTGAGTGAAAATCAGAGTTCACCCCAAACACAAGTCTTCTGCCAATTGCACAATTCCTCTTTCCTGCTTAATTTCCTCTGGAAACACAAATTCTGAGATCCTCCAGAAGCAACCCTGTGTCCCTGTAAGTTGTCCTTTGGTGCTTTCTAAATTAGGCAGCAAATACACATCCTAATTTGCACATAAAGGATCTGTGGCAAAAAATCATATTTCTTCCATGTAATTGGTTTTCTTTTAATCCTGACCTTAATGTATACCATCCCTGATGAACTGCTTCAAATAGGCTTTGAACTTGGATTTTTTTAAAACGTTAAATAATGAAAAAATGCCATCTTATTTTACTGCTTACATCAAGATTCAGAGAGATGAAGAACAGTGACAGCATAGCTGTTCACCCATAACCCTGGGACAGCAGGTAAACTGACAGTGTGTAATTACTAAGAGGTGATATTAAGTTAAAACATATAGCTAAAGTAATGCTATTGCATATGCATCCCTTGGTTTTCAAGGCAGTGTTTAAAATAAAAAACCTTCACTGAGACAGAAAAACTGCTATAGTTATATCATAGCACACTGAGTTGCAAACCTTTTAATGAAAGACATAATTCTTCTGCTGTCTGCATCATACTATATTCTCATGCAAAACACTTTAATGCATCGTGTAAATTATCTAAGACTTTCTTAGTATGTATTACATTTCTTAATCATAGATATTGGGTGTAAAAAAAAGAGAATTATGTGACATGCTGCAAAACAAATTGCTTGGTGTTAGCATATACTAGCTGGGTCTATATCTGAAAAATGCATGCATAGAAGGGTTGGAATTTTTTAAACATGCAGTATTTGCTTCTGGGTGTATATGTTATCAACAAAGCAAGATGACTAATCTGAAGTGATGGCAGTCTGATTTTCAGCCAATATCATCAGTTTAAAACCAGATCTAGATTAAGAGTTTGGATGATGTATTTATTCTGAATTTTAGAATAAACTCCATATCTGGAAGAGGATGTATATAAATAAACCAAATGATTTCATCTACTTTTTCCATTCAAATACATTTAGTTTAGCCATAAAGTGGTTTTAAAAGCAAATCTCATTTTCAGCAAAGAAACACTTTTGTTGCCAAGTTAGTAGACAGGTTTGTGTTGCTAGTTTCTCAGCAGCTAAACACTATCAGAGCTTAAATGGTGGACAGTATCACCACCTTGTCACCTGTGGGTAGTTCATTGACTTCCTTTTTGAAAGTAATATCTGATAAGACACACTATTTAATTTTCTGCCAATGTTCACTGACATATTGGAAGTAATGCTTATTTATATTATGTTCATATTGAGTAACATGGAGTGCTACCCAGTGGGTGAAAGTTAGCATGTTCTATATTATTTATTTCATAAAATTCTATTCCGACAGATATGTATGGGACACCTACTCTGAATGCAGTAATTTATTCCTGTGAGAAGCATATGTCCAGGACTGTCAAACAGAACAGAATTTGTGAAGGCTAAACTCATATGGCCTTTGGAAAAACATAAACACATATTCCAGTTGAGAGCACAGAAGAATAGAACCCCTTGAGACTGGTAGCATTTGACATGGACCTCTGGGAATAAGACATAGATGAATGCAGACGCACTAGGGTAACTATAGTCCAACATTTACAGATTGATCGATTGCAATCATCATATTTAACCATTGCAGGTATGTTGTCCTGTGTTTAAGCTCTCAGCTCTCTGAAGACCAACTTTAATGTTGGTTTTATATGCATTCTTTGCAGCTAACATACAAATACTGGTGCAGATTCTGAGAGGTGATGAATACCTGAAGTTTTTAACACATCCATAATATTGTTTCAGAGATGTTCTTCAAATCTTACTGGTTTTTGAATTATGTATATTCACAATTTGGGGCAGAGGTGGGGAAATGACGACAGTTATACCAAACTATGCCCGATTTCATTCAGTAGGCAAAACCATAATAGCAGAGTGAATAATAATATCAAATACACGGCATTACCAATCATAGGCAAGCAGGAAAATATTTATATGCAATGAATTAACAAAACAAATCCACGAGTGCTGAAATGCACATTGATATAAAAAATAAACCCCTCTATTTTAATTAACATAGATCTTAAAAATTATTCACGTTCTCAGTGAAATATAAATAGAAGTAATGTAAAATAAACAATATCAAAAGAGCATCCAATTTTTAACAGAATACAAAAGGTCTAACAGGAATTGCTTGCATATCTTTTGTTGGTTTTTTTATTCATACTCTGGATGAATCACAGGCTGATGTTTGTGGCGGTTATTCATGACATGTCTGGTGATGTTATGACCTTCCCTCTTTTATTGGTTTATTTGATGTTTGTGGTATTTTATATAATTGATTTATGCCTGGTGATATGTTTGGGTGCTTTCTAGTAATATACAATAGTGATTGTATGTCTGTAAGTGATGTTACATATTGCTGTTTGTGAGCTTCCTTGGCCAGGCCACCACTGTAAATAAAGCTTGTTCTCAATAGATTTTTATGTGGTTAAAGATTTTGACTGCTTGAGCGACTGATTGATTGACCAGAAAACACTTGCTAGCAGGACAGTGGGGTATCATGGAAAAATGTGTCATTTATATTTCTAAAGCAGAATAAATACAATTATCAATCTTTTAAAATAAAATAAGGTATCAAAGCGGTAAAGAGTTGGCTTACCTTTCTCCTTAGTAGTCCTGATGTGTGTAGGTGCCCACTCCTTTTCATAGCCTCCTTCCTCTGACTTACAGTACTGTTGCAGCATATGGCTTATTAGTCTTTTATTGAAAATCCTTTCAGAATGTATACTAGAATTGTCTTTTTCCAAGCTTCTCTTCTTTTCTTTTCTTTTCTTTTCTTTTCTTTTCTTTTCTTTTCTTTT